>NC_082702.1:20041118-20173618 GCF_949987515.2 Delphinus delphis | reverse complement strand
CTCAGCCCTTCCCTCCCCCAGGCAGGGGGCTGGGCCTGGGGGAGGCTCCCACATCAGGGGGTGCCCGCAAGAAGGTCTTCACCTGGGAAGGCCCAGGGCCCATCTGGAGACAGTGGGAGGAGGTGATGTGCCCAGAGAGCTGCTGACTCGGGGTCCCAGAGCAACCCCCGGGCTTCTGAGCAATGGGATTAAAAATCCAACATGCATGTGTGATCTTGCCTGGAGAAGTCCCATAGCTTCCCTCAGATTTTTGAGGAAGTGCCTTTCTCATCTGTACCTGAGAAACAGATAAACTTAGATGGAAAAACTAGGGGATGGTAACCTCTTTTTGGAGAAACTGGGTGCTGCTTCAGGACAGATACAAACGTCTGCTCCTGGGAAAGTCTGAACCACAGGACGCGGGGTAGGATGTGGGGCAGGAGGCACGAGGTCGGTCCCCTCCCCGCCCAGTGCATCATACAGAGTGTGGCTGTTTCTGTACTTTTTAAGGTAGTGTGTTGATGGGACAGCTGTGATGACCACAGCAGCAAGGGCTGGGGGAGTGAGCCGAGGCCTGGGGTGGGGAGGAACAGTCCAAGGGTGGGGCCCCTGCCCTGGGCCGTCTCTGTAGCCTCCCGTCCTTGTGGCCTGTCCCCAGTGATGGGATTGGACGTGGCCACAGCCCATCTCAGAAGCCGTGCTCCGAGTGCCTCCTTCCTTCCCACCTTTGTGCCCACACTGGGCCTTATGGCTCAGGAATTATTACCAGCTCCATGGCTTACTTTCTGCCACCAGCACCTGCCACGTCCTGGAAGCCACTTGCGGAGTGAGTCCCTCTCCTGGGCCGAAGCAGAGGGGGAAGATGGTTTATTTGCCCAGGCCCGGCTTGTGGTGGCTTCAGGAATTCAAGTTCCCCATGGCCAGGAGGTCCTTTGGAGACTCCTATGTTCAATGCTCTCGTTGGACAGTTGGGAGAGCCAAGGCTCGAATGGAAGAGCCTCTGAGGTCAGACAGCGAGCTAGTGGTAGGGCTGGGCGAGGACAGGCCTAGCCCCATGACCTTGTCCCTGTGTCACCCTCCTCCTCTGGTTCAGTGTGTGTGAGCCAACATTCTGTGGGAGACACGTAAGAGGTGGCCAGCTCCGTGCAATTTTCCCTCCTGCTGGCTCAGCGTAACAACAACGTTCCAGGCACATTATGTCAATTAGTTCATTACTAATCATCTCATTGAATTTAATTAATTCTTGCAACAACCTTATGAGGTAGGTACTACTTCCATCCCCATTTTACAGATGAGGAAACTGTGTAGTGGTCAAGCCCAGGCCACTCACCGCAAAGTCGGTGCTCTCAGCTCCCTGTCCCGCACTGTTCCCCAGTGCTCAGAGATGACTTCAGATTTAACCTGGCTGAGCACTTTTCTCTTTGATATAGTTAAGTATCTATTTTACAAACTTAGATGGGGAATAAATATTGTTTTTGGTTTATGGCAGTGTTATATAAAATTTCCATTAAAAACAAATTGATTTAAGGAAATCTATGAGTGAATTTCACGAAAGAATCCTAACGAGTTAATGGTACAGGTATAAGCAGATATGGCGATAAGGCGAAGGTGGCATGCAAATGATGGAAATGTGGGCCACACTGTCCCCAATGCAGTTAGGGTGGCCATCAGGAAATCTCCAACGCAATGGTTCTCAAATTGGCTTCCAGGGGACCTCAGGGGTTCTAAGACGTCTTGGGGGCCAAGGGAAGGAGAGGCCTCAGGGCTCTCCTCTGCAGCTTTGGCTAGAGGAACTGCTTTTATCAGCTCACATGTGGAAAGATTTCCTTGGAAAAGGACTCTGCTAGAAAATGCTGAAAAAACATGATCTAGACCAAGTTCTTGATTCTGTAGATGGGAAACCAAATTCCACAGAAGAGCAGAGAATCACAACGATTGACGCTCTGCAGTCATTTTAAATAGAAAGTGTCTTTATTTAGGCAGATCGGTGGAGCTTTGGTAGAAGAAGCAAAATATACACTTGAACGGAGTCGTGAGGATTCCTACAGTCCAGTCCCCTGCTTCCGGTAGCCTGGCCACCAGCACATTTGGTAGAGGTGGATGTCCACCTGGGAGCAAGCTCCCCACAGGCAGGGGGCCCGGGAGTCACAGGGCAGAACTGCTGAGCAGTAGCAGACAGTGATGGCTGGTGGTCGAGTGGTGAGTGGGTGCCAGACCCTGGGTAAGCACTTTCAGATGTGTTATCTCCGTTCTAAAGATGAAGAAATGGAGGCTCCGTGTTGACGTGAATTCTCAATATCAGTGCTGGGCCTTACTGGGCTCTGGTCTAGAGTCTGTGCTCCTGATGGCTGAGGCTCCTGCCTCCCAGGAGACGTCCATCAGTGTCTAGCAGATGCAGGTGTCTCATGGTCACAAACACCTCTCTGAGCCCTCTCATCCTGAAGGTTCAGACAGGAGGCAGGAATGTTTCTCTCCCTTCTCCTGAGTCTGCGGGGGTTCGTGCAGAATCCTATCGGTTGCCCCACAGGGTTTTCTAGGAGTTCGTGTTCTTTGAGATACAGGAAGGAAGCCAAGGATGGGTGACCAAACACTTTGACAATAAACCAGACCTTATTTACTATTTCTTCTCTTCTACCTTACATCAACCCACTAGGTAGGCATGCTATAAGAGCTCATGTGTATACTTTTTTATTAAAAAGATACCAATGGTATTCTTTCATTCATCCATAAGGCATGTTTTTCATTTACATGTGTATTTTTGCATTTGCACATTAAGTCATGTGTTTGTTACTTTTTAACTCTTTCAATCATCATTCTACCTCTTCATCCATCTATTCATGCATGCCTTTATGCATTCATTCACTTATTCACATTTTTCTTCATGTGGACATTTGTTAGTTCGCTCATTCATTTCATCCTTTCAACAAATAGAACACTTTGAAGTTAATTAATTTCTCTGGAGAAATGTGGAGTAGTTTAGCCATACCCAGGGTAGATTCTGGGCATCTTTCTCATTGTTGCGTGTAGAGGCACATGAAGTTGGATGAATAGTGCCAGGGCCCCTGAGGGAGAATTATTGGTCCATGAGAGGAACAGGCTAAACCCATTTACTGTGACCATGGGATCTAAATATCACTTGTGTGCTGCGGTCTTAGGGTCTTCCCTCCTCAGGTCTTCCCTAGGGCCTGAGAATATGTGGGGGCCCCCCAGACCTCCTCAATAAGTCTCATGACCCCGAGCCATCGCTGGGTTGCTCCTGGGATGTAAGAACTGGCAGCATGCCCCATGGGGAAGCAATAGACGGTTGAGTCTAGAAACCAGGGCCGTGGTGTGACAGTTTGGAAAGGAGGAGCTCTCTGTCCAGATGAACTCATGAGGGGCACGCGTGGAGTGGGCAGGAAATGCAGTGAAGGGCATAGTGGGAATGAAAAATAATAAGGGTCCTGCAGAACTACGTTTCCTTCTCTTCCTCCACCAAAGAGTTTCCATCTATTTCCTTTTTTTGAACTTCACATTATCCCTGAAAGATAGGCAGGATGAAAACGATGGTGCTTGTTTTGATTAGTAGTAACATTAACTGCAAGCCAAGCTAAGAATGAGAATGTTTTAGCCTTGGACATGAAGTATTTGGGGAAGGACCTGCCTCCACCAAGTGAGTAGGGATTAGAAATTACTTTTCCATCAAGCTCTGCGTTGGTGTTGGGAATATAGATCGACTGTTTCCATGGCCTAAATGTAGACTTCTTTTGGTTTATTGAGATGGTAATTTAAGCTTGCCCTCAACCTTCCTTATTGTGCTTGACTCCAAATGCATATACGTGCCCTTTCTGTTTTCCAGACTGTGCTTTTAAGCGTCTGGCTGCAAGGATGCTTTTGATAAGTAGAACATCGACAAAGGGCTTTCATACCAGCAAGCTGTATAGGGTACCAGTTGGCTCTGGGAGATGTGTTCAGCCTTTACCGCTCTATGAATACTTTCCTCTCTGCAGCGAAGGCGGCATGGGTGGCCATTTGGAAACTCATCCTGCCCTCATTCAGACTGTACTTAACTCCTGAGATACTCTCCTTTCCCCAGGTATTCATGAAGCCTCACCCCAAGACAAGCTCAGGTGGCCTGTTTTACCTGTGTATCAGAACCCCGCCCACACTGAATCTCAACTCATGGCCAGAGTTCTTCCTATACCCTAGTTCCGTAGGGAACAGAAGCCTGCACCTGAGAAGGATCACAGGAAAAGGAAGATCCACCCGCACGTTCCTCCCTTGCTTTTATCCTCCATCCACCTCAGCCCCATCTCTGCTTTCACCGTCCAACCATCCTTTTGCGTACTGCTCTACCTGATTTAGAATACACAGCCATAAACACTCAGGGCAGCCAGCAGCATGACTGGATATAATATTAATTTCTTTTCTGGTTTATTTGTGAAGGAGTCAACCATATAAATCACCTTAAGCCACTAAGACAGAGAATGAAAGCACATCTTCAAATGAAGAAGTGTAGCGTGTTACCATTAAAACCTAAGAAGAATCTGTGATCAATTGGGGGTTCTTAATGTGGGTATAGTTTTGTTCACGTTGCTGTAGATTACGTGAAATGCTCAGAAAGTTTTTTCCCCCCATCTGTTTTAGCAGAAAGCATTGGGTACCTATCAGCGGCATATCATTAGAAAGTCTGGTGTCTGCTGGACGTCTCCTTGTAATGCCATTTTTCATGACTTGTTTAATTAACAACCATTTTTGACCTAGACTAGTTACAAAAGTGTTGCTATTCTCTCCTGCTGAATTATGTCTAATGAACGTATTTGCATGTTATCAGATATAGCAATGTATCATTTCAAATTTTGGCGTTTAAGCCTACATCCCTCAAAACAGCTTTTGTGGACTAGTAAGCAGGTGAAATCAAAAATCTCATTTCATATCTGACATTAATAACTTTCAAGGGGAATGAGCATTGGCATTTATGTCTGGACCAGAATCGAGCCCAATGTCCTAGAAACACAAGGGCAGCAGACAAACCTACTCACCAGATAGGAAAATAAATCATGCAGAATGCAGAATTTCTACCTTACATGTTAATTAATGTGTGCAATCAATTACTGATGTTACAATATGAGGAAAAAACTGGTGGGGAATGGGGTAATAAAAAATACCTATAGATTTATCTGCTTCTTTTTTCTATTTAAACAAATAGTCTTCAAGCCTGTGAATGCTGTGTTGAGACATGCTCTGAATAATAAGCATCATAAAATCTAATCAGATTTATAAGAGGAATTGATTGTTGTGGCAGGAGGAGAGGGTGGAAAATAAGCTGAAATTTAAGTGTTAATTTTTATGCTAATCCACAGTGGCTTCATATGAAGCAATTTTGTTCTGTGCCACAAATATAAAATTGTCCCTTGCAGAGAAATGTCAGCTTGCTAGACCTGAAAGCAGTAATTTATTAGGTATGTTTCTATTAGTATGTGTCACAGTTGTTAGCAGGCTATACACACAATAGTGCTTCATACTTATCCTCCAAGTCTCAGAATGTTTCAGCTCAGTGGCTGGAACGTGGGGCATTAATACATTATCATATGCGGGGTGGTCTGTGCCCTGTGGACAAAAGGCTATTTAATACAATTTAATGTCATTCTGAGAAGAAGTGGAAAAATAAAGACGGGGAATAAAATGGCATCTGTGTGTTTCACAGTGCACTCATGCACAAACCCTCAGTTTAAGAGGTATGACATTTCTGCCAAGAAAAAGAATAAAACTGGGGCATTTTTTTTATAACCTGTTCCCCACTGCAGTATTTTCTAAATGCTATTAAGTGATCGATTTACACGGCCCCGTGATGATGTCATCTATAAGAAGGGGAATGCAGATGACAGCAAAATACTAGTGACAGTGACCTTGTTTCAGAATCCTTGGAACCCTGTCAGCTTTGCTTCCAGTATATGGTTTCAAAGAATGTACTTTTTGGACAATATCTAGTTACTGGGTAGTGAATTAATAGAGTTAAGGGTTCTGATGCAATTCACATATAGGTCAATTACATGCGCCAACATCTGCTCTGTCACTATCATTTGCATATAGCATTCATATGTTAATGATGCCTCTTTTTACTCAAGTAATATATTTAAAAAACAAGATTTGCATATCAGTTTGGATCAGTATATTACAAGCAATTTATCATTTTCTCCTTCTTGTGATGATTTTAAGAACAATATCTTGAGTGATGGCTGCTATATTTGAGCATGGCTCTGATTTATACAAGAAACCCTTCAGTGGGAAAGCTTCCATTCTAAAGCTGCTTAAAGCCTTATAAATCAATAATGACACAGATGGACTGGTGATAATCTATTTAGAATGCCTGATAGCAAATATTGTTGTACAGATGATTAGAATGGTAACTGTTTTAGCAGAAAGCCTTTCTCTCTTTGTAAATGGTAAGTTTGAACAAAAAAGTGCTCGCACATGGACTTCATGTCAGGAAATCTTCGTGCTGGGTCTGGGTTGCAAAGGGAAAACATCGGGGGAAGAACAAAGAGACTTCCCGCTCCTGCCAATATAATCATATCATTCCCTGTTTCTTTAACAAAACAGGACCTCTTAATGGAATTGTGTCTTCAGGTGTAAATAGCATTAAAAGCTGCTTCCCCTCTCCTCTTTGCCCCGATATGGCGCAAGGAGTGAGAAAATAAAGTGGAGGTTGTCAGAAGTGGCAGCTGCTTGGAATCCTGATAAATATAAGCTTTTATTGATCTGATGAAAATGAAAGATCCCAGCACTAGGCAGTATTTAGCTTCTTGTCTACAGAGCGTCACCAGTGGCCTTGCATTGGGATAGATTTTCATTCTCATACACCGGGTTTGATTTCATCTTTAACCTTTTCAGCTGAATTTCCTTGACCTCTGCATATTGCTGTGATTTGGCGAATTTGTTACATTTCACTTTACATCACTTCTTTCTCTATTTCCTTTTGTGATAGGGAACTGGGACGCCCCTCTGGCAATCTGTCAGTGCCCGGATCAGCCGCAACCTTTCTGGGGTATTTTCTCACCACACTGACAGTCCTTAAGACAAGTATGCAGTTAAGCTGCTAAGGTAAGTCTTACTATATAAGAACTCTTTGCCCTAGACACACATCATTTCCTCCTGCTTTGTCGCATTGACCTGACGCAAATGCCAACCAAATAGCCTCCTCTCTCTCCCCCCTGGCCGGGGGCTTCCTCCCAGTCTCTCCCCGACCCAAGTAGGATTCCTCTACCTGCCCATAGCTCTGGGTGAGTGGTGACTGGCAGGACCTTTTGCCATGGGCGAGACATTCCTTCATGGTTTGGGTGTGTTTGGGGATGGGTGGGGAGGGGGAACAAAGGAATCATGAAAAAATGTTATTTTCCTCTCTGTGGCTCAATTCCTTTCTCAAGTTTTCTTCTGGGATGAATACAAGGCTTCAGTTCGAAATCCTGAGGTGCTGCTAACATATTCTGGTTCCAAGAAAGTGCCGCTGTTATTTTGAGTAGTTTTGATACAACCAAATCAAAGTGAAGATTTGAAATAGCTTTTCTGAAAGCCCAAGCTGAAGTCATAAATTATTCTGCACCATGATTCTTTCTGATAGTAAAACCATACCTCTCTGCCTGACATTGCTGAAATGTGGAAAAGTGAAAGTTAAAAATAAAATGAAACATTTAAATCTTGGCTGTTGAGAACCTCAGATAGACATCAAGGCCAGTCGATAAAGGCCCCTATCAATTAGGCCTCCACAGTCATCATCAGATTTGGTGTATTAGCAATTGCACAGGTGCAGGGTTCTGGTATTGAGACTGGGAAGGGCTAGGAAAAATGCGGGGAAATACCATAAAATGGGAAGCGAGGGGCTGGGATGCCAAGGTCGGCTCAGTGGCAGAGCCCAGGGCAATGGCGGTGCCCACTCCCTCCTGGAATCTTGTGGGAGGAAATGTCTGCAGCCAAAGGGTTGGAAGGTTTCCCTTTTTTACCCCTTTCCTTTGAGTCAGAAAGTGTTGATTTCACACTGTGGTGAGTGTTTTCCATCAGCTTCTTGGTGGGTGTATTCCGTGTTAGGAAAAGGAACAGCGAACACCAGCAGTTGTGACTTCCGTCAGCGGAGGGCGGGCGGCCTCCAGTGGCTCCGGGACCTCTGAGCACCGGGACCCCTCTGACGATGGAGACAGCCACGGGCTTCCTGGGCTTCCGGACTGAGCTGTTTGGCTGTCCCCTCCTCAGCATAACACAGGCAGAACAGTTTTTGGTTCCATAGCTGTTTGGTTGGGAAAACAAGCCTGCGGTTGCCAGTAAGGTTTAGAATTCGCCTGCCAGATCAGGGAATGTCTGTGAAGACTATTTTCCCTCTTGGGAGGCAAAACACAGATGGGGGAGTTAGGAGTCTTACAATATTTAGCTGCTACATTGATGGTAGGGATTCTGCCGCGTGGATGCTCACAGTTTCCGAAGGCCTAGCTTATCATCACTGCCGAGGGCCTCAGGTAGGGGAGATGGGTGGGGCTGGCTTTCCCCTGGGAGTGAGCACTGCCAGCTGGCTCTGGAACGTTGCACCCTCTGTGCCTCTTGAGGGGGGCGAGGAGGTACTGCAAGGGTGCTGCCTTTTCCCCTTGACCCACATCAGGATGAGAAGCCAAGAGGAGGATGAACCACTGTGCCTGACAGGTGGGGTGACCGAGGGCAGGAGCTGGAGTGACTTGGGCTTCTTCTCTGAACAAGAAGCGCCATCCTGCATGTGGCTCCTGAGACCCGGTGGGATAGGCCGAGGCACCGGCCTCACCAGGTTTCCTGCCCCCGAGGCATGCGTTTTAAAAAGTTCATCACTTGGTGTGGTTTGGACCTCATAGAAGATAAGGAGAGATGATGAGATGTTCTAGGGATTGGCCATGAGCACGTGGGGAGATTTTTCTGCATGGAAAATGTACATCTTGGAATAATTAGGGGTCATGTGAACTGGAGTAGGGTTAGAACTTTATATCTAAGAGCATATTCTGTGCCCTGGAGACCAAGAAAGGGGACGGGCTTTAGAAACAGGCGGAGAGCATGTGGGCATCTCCTTTCCAGCCTCTTGCTGACTCCCCAGCCCCGGCACACAGGATTCTCAGGCCCTAGAGCCCGGAATTATGATGAGCTGGTTGAGACATTTCTGGACTTCTGAAGGTACCTGCTGGGGACATCTTGTTCCCATTCCTCTCCCCCAATGCCCTCCCCATCCTTTGAAACGGACACTTGACTTTTTAAAGTCAAATATTATATAAATACAGCTTTGGGACAACTGAAGCACTATTACTTAGAAACCCTAAGCAACCTGTCGGTAACGGAACCCCTTGTACACATCAGAAAATGATTTACTGTTCTGCCACAACATGGATTTCCAGAGCAACCCCAAAACGGATTGGAGGCAGAGTCTGAAGGCGTGTCTGTCCAGCTCTCCACAGCTTTATCCTTCAGAAAGACCCCATGCTTGGTCTCGAGGCCCAGTGACTTCTAGAAGGAATTGGCTCTCAGAGACCATAGGACCTTCCCTCCATCGGGCAGACACAGAGTGGCTCCCACTATCCCCGGGGCACGTGCAGGACCCTGAACTCAGGGTGCTGTCCCGAGGCATCCCCGTGTCCTGGTACAGACGGGTGAGTCAACAGCCTTCCCGTGGCAGTAATTACCTTAGTTAAATGCTGCAGGAGCCGTACTTTAGGAGCACAGAGGAGGGAGTGAATAATTGTAATTTCTGTGTGCTAATGATGATAAGCCCTGCGTATGTGTGTGTGGCTTTGCGTCGTATTTGATCTTCACTGGGAGATCTCCAGGCTCATGGAGGTAAGGATCCCTGCAAACTCCTTTGTAGCCACTGAATGAGGGAGGAAAGTAAGATCACATTACTCTCATTTTGCCTGAGAGAAAAATAAAATCAGAGATAATTTTAACTCCAGAGGGAAGGCAGAGTGAACCAATTCTGGTCTAAGAGCTTCTTGGGATTATCTTAGTCCTCATTAGCTCCCTTGCCGGTAGATGCTTTTACTAGTTCCATTTTCCAGATGTGGAAACTGAGGTCAGAGAAGTTGAGTGGCTTCCGCCAGGTCACACAGCTGCTGGATGGTGAGGCCAAGGTTTGTGTTGCTTCTTTCTGATTTTGGAGCCTGATCCCTTGGCCATGAAGCAGCCCTGGATACAGCCTTGGACAAGACAGACAAGCTCCCTGCCCTCAGGGAGCTTATATTGTGGGGCTGGGACACAGTAAACAAAATGACCATGGATAAGATGATGTCAGATAGTGATAAAGGCTATGAGGAAATGTCTGGGGTGAGAAGAGGGTGAGGGGGAATATCTGTACTTGGGTGATCAGGGATGGCCCTCTTTTCTTTTTTCTATAAATTTATTTACTATATTTATTTTTGGCTGCATTGGGTTTTCGTTGCTGCGCGCGGGCTTTCTCTAGTTGCGGCGAGTGGGGGCTACTCTTCGTTGTGGTGCACGGGCTTCTCATTGTGGTGGCTTCTCTTGTTGCGGAGCACGGGTCCTAGGCACACGGCCTTCAGTAGTTGTGGCTCACGGGCTCTAGAGCGCAGGCTCAGTAGTTGTGGCACACGGGCTTAGTTGCTCCGTGGCATGTGGGATTTTCCCCGACCAGGGTTTGAACCCATGTCCCCTGCATTGGCAGGTGGATTCTTAACCACTGCGCCACCAGGGAAGCCCAGGGATGGCCCTCTTGAGGATGGCACATTGGAAGTGAGAGGTCTGAAGGACACGGAGGAGCCAGCCAGTGAAGGTCTGGAGGAAGAGCATTCCTGGCTGAGGGAGTAGCACGTGCAAAGGCCCTGTGGTGGGGAAGAACCCAGCATGTATGGGGGACAGAGTGTAGGCCAATCAGGCTGGAGCACGTGAGCTCTGGGGAGAGGGTGGGTGGGTTGTAGGGCCTGGATAGACACGCCTTTGTAGACCGTGGTGAGGACTATTGCCTTTCTTTTATGTTTTTGTTGCTTTTTTTTTTTTTTTCTGGTACGTGGGCCTCTCGCTGTTGTGGCCTCTCCCGTTGCGGAGCACAGGGCTCCAGACGCACGGGTTCAGTGGCCATGGCTCACGGGCCCAGTCGCTCTGAGGCATGTGGGATCTTCCCGGACCAGGGCACGAACCCGTGTCCCCTGCATCGGCAGGCGGACTCTCAACCACTGCGCCACCAGGGAAGCCTATGTTTATGTTGCTTTTAACCAGAGAGTGTGTCTTGAGAAACCCACCTTTCCAGGTGTGGGAATGCTCCTAGGTGCCAGAATTCTGCAAGTGGCTTGAACCAACTCTTGGTGGGCTGTTCGCTGCGACCTTAATGTTCTACCAGAGGGATGTCCTTGTGACTTGTCTAAAACTGGGAGTCAGGGATTTCAGGCCCCATGGGTGTAGGAAAGGTGGCCAGTCACATGGGGGCCACAGGGCCCTTCAGCTGCTCCTCTGGACCCAGCTGAGCCCCCGCAGCTGTGGGCTTGGGCAGAGCTGCAGGTGGAAGGCTTGGGGCTCCCTTTGATCAGGTCTGCCTAAGTCTGTACAGCCTCAGGGAGGTGTAAGCACGTTCCATCCACTATCAGGAAGTGTTAACTCCAAATTGACTGTGATCACTTCCTTGTCAATGTTGATTGGTGGGTCATCTAATAACATTCTGAATGAGCTTAAGAGTAAAGATTCTTGGTGGTTATAGTTTAAACCTCTTTTCCCTTGGGCAGTACAGGTGCTATTGTTAGGCAGGACTCTGTTTAGAAATTCTAGGTAATTCCTAGACCCATAGAGCCCTAGGGCTGGCAGAAACTTTTGCAGTCAAAGACACCTTTATTTTATAGGTGAAGAGAGGCTCAGGAAGGGCAAGGAATTTGCTCAAGATCACACGGCGAGTCATAGGCAGAGCCATTCTCACCTGGGCACAACAGGCCACCCCTCAGGCAGTTCCGGACAGCTTGGGGGCCCCTCTTAGCTGAAAGGAGGCACCAACAGGGGGAGGGGCTGGTGTCCTAGTCACCTCAGGAGCTTGCACAGCACACAGCACAGTCCTGGAACGCTGTGAGTGGTCAACAATCATTCACTGATGTAGTGATTGACCAGCCCCTCACCTCCGCATTTTGTAATCATTAGAATTTGTTGTACCTTGGTTTCAGCAAACTCAATATATATCAAATCCACATTTCTTTCCAAATTTTCTGGAATGTAGGGATTGCAAAGCCCAAGACCTCCCTAGGTCTGATTTATGCCAACACCCAGGACACAACGAGGCCAGGACTCTGGTAGTGAGTTCCTGATACCTGCGCAGGTAATTTGAAGGTCCCCCTCAGGTATTCCAGTAGGCCCGTTTTCAGAATATAAAATGCTGAAAGTTTTGGACAAAGATGGTCAGTGCTGAAGGCAGCTTGGCCAGGGGAGGGCTTGGACTCTGCCCCAGAGTGTGTTGCGGGGAGGCACCTAGATAGGCTTTGGCCTAGCCTGGGCATCTGTCTCTGGGGAGTTGTCCTAAAACCAAATTCAGGGTTCAGGTGGGAAATGCAGGAAGCTGGATGTGTGCAGAGCAGACTGGGGAGAGCTGATTCCATGGCAGGGGGCCTCTCAGCTCTCATCAATTGCACTTGGTAACGCGGGCAGAATTTTTCCAGGTCTGCATAGTTTTTAAGGAAAAAAGAAATTAAAAAAAAACTGGTTCTTTTCTTTTCCTTCAACGTTGGCAACTAATTAAGTTTTAAAAAAACTTTCTGCAAACGCAAGTATATCTGTGGACTGGACAGAGCTTCAGCCCGCACTGTGTGACTCGTGCTGAGCGCAGGCTCGTACACACAGTGGGCACGCGATGCGGATCTGCCAGTGCTGACCCGAGCTGCCCGCAGCACAGCCCAAGCTTTGGAAGCACGTGAAGTGGGAAGGGAAGGCAGCATTTGCAGGCCCCGGGCCTCACGCTTCTGCCCTGCGTTCTCTTACTGCAGGGAGGCCGGGGAATGTCCCTGGCTGCATGGGATGGGACGATGCCTGGAAGAGGTGCAGCAGTGGGAAGACACCCACCTTCTGGGAAAGGTGGTCAGGATGCCTGTCTGCAGGCCTCCACATCCCACCTCATTCTGTGTCTCCTCAACACCTGAGTTATAAGGGTGCCTGCCCGTGTCTAATATGGGGACACGGTGATGGACGGCGTGTGATCCTGCCCCCAGGGAGCAGGCGATAGAACGACCCCTCCTCATGCCAGTAGTGGGGCTGCTTGGACAGACGCCTCGGGCCTCAAGTGTGGCTAATCCACGTGCTCTGCTCACCTGTGTTTGGGATGGGGCGGTCCTGATGCTGCAGCAAGCTGACCGGAAGCTCTGGCTGCCGCTGGATATGGGTGGCCTGTGTTGATCCTGGGATGAGCTGAAGAAGAAGATACTTTCTGTCCTGGGAGGCTACCTGGTATGGGAGAGAGATGGCGAGGCTGCTCAGCCCACCCAGTGCATGTCCTGGTCCTGTGAATCTGCTCCATCCAGCAAAGGTGACCCAGGTACTCAGCTCCCCTGAGAGGCAGGCAGGTGGCCCAGCATTCCCAGAGATGGGGGCAGACCCCATACAGCTGCCTGCGGTAGCTCCATCAGGGTGCAGTGGACCAGCATCGTCTGCGTGCTGGGAAGGGGTCGCTGGTCTCTGGGCCTCACCTCCTGTTGGCCCCTGCCTGGCTCTGCCCATCCCCATATACTCCCTTCACCCGTCCACATGCAACATGGAGTTTCTGTGTGTGTAATATTATTTGTTTTTATTTCTGTAATCCCTTTATTGTTTGCACAACTGCTGTCAGACTGTTGCCTGAAAGTATCACAGGATAATTGCAGAACGCCTGCATAAGTAATTTCTTATGAAATCGGGCCTTGTCTGCATATAAAATTGTTGTCGTTGCTGCATACATGGACTTCATTATATCCAGGCTGTTTACCGGGCTCATACCTTCCTTACAGGCCACGGCAACGAGAGGGCCCAACACTGGGAAATAATGAAATACTATCGTTTTTCTTTTTGGTCATATGACATTGTTGGAGGGTGACAGTTGGTGCGAGGTGGTCAGAGAGAGCCTGGCCCTGGAAGGAGATGGGGACCGGCTTTCCCAGGCCGCTGCCAGGGAGGCCAGTGGCTAATCCGCCTGTGCCGGGCATTTCTTCCGACCACATTTCTGTGATATTAATGGTGTGTGGTAGTGAAAGAAATGTGTTTTATTCTCGAGTCTAACCCTGCTGTTATCAAAGTAACTTCCAGCTTATTAGCGACAAAGGACTTTTCTCCTCTCTGCTGCCCTGTTCGCCAGGGCTTCCTGAATTAAACTGCTGTTTCCTGTCCTTTATATGCATGACCACATCTGGGTAGCCTGCTCACAGCCCCGCTGCTTAATAACAATCACCTTCCCTTTCAGTCTCTGTTGATTGTTTCTAATTCACTCTGACAGATAGTGCCTGACAACTTGCCGGCTTTTCCCTCCCTCCGTGACCTGAAGTTACTCACAGCACTTATATAGTCTGTCATTTTTAATATTTGATTTCATTTTAAGTTATGTGTTTTACTGAGAAGATGAAACCAAAAAAAAAGGGGACTTGTAATGGAACATAAATTTAACCCTTCTTGCCATCCGGCACCAGCCTGAGCCACCCTCCCTGGTGTCTGGGTGACGGTTTCTCCTTCCCTGTGATTCTCCTGCTGCTGCTGGGTTTCTTTTCTTCTTTCTTTCTCTCTCCTGCTTTTTCCTTTCTGTCTTTCATTTCTGAAAACAAAAGCTTTATGTCATATTCTTTCCCTTTAATGGTGCTTGATTAGTTTATGGGGCTAGTAATGGCGCTGAAAGACCTTTTGGGGGGTTTTCCTCTGGAGTGAGGGAGTCAGGGGAGAAGCCTAGCGAAGTCAAAATGACCAGCTTCAATTAAGGTTCAGAATGTGAATTTGGTCTTTCTTTCTGGAGGTGCTTCTCTTTGGGCGAGCTCGCGGGGCAGAGAAATGCCTGCTCTGCCTGGGTTTGGGATGAGCCCTTGGAGTGAGCCCTTCCCAAGAGGGGGGACACACATCTTCTGCCTCTTCCCTCTGAATCTGCCCAGTGCGCGGGCTTGTAGGGAAGGCGTCCTCGCGGGGGGCAGGCGGCCCACGTCACCTCAGGGTCCACTCTGCCATGACTTGGCCTTTGTTTGCCACCAGACAAAGGCTCCTGTGTCCCTCTTGGCCCTTCAGAGGTTGAGAGCTGTGATGCTGTGCATTAGGTCAGCTTTGCAAATAGACACGACAAAATTAAAAAAAAAAGTGGCTCATTAACCCATGGCGCCTCACTTGTGCTGCTGGCCTTCTGTGTACATCGGCCCGTCCCCCGCAGTGCGGCTTGGGCGGCTGAAAAAGCTCAGTAAGAGGGATCTGGGTTGGATCTCAGTTCAAAAAAGTTCGATTTCACTGTTGCCCATGCCTGGTCTCCCCATGAGCACAGCACATCCCAAGCGTGTGAGCTGCCACACTCAGGAGGGCCCTGGAGCCCCTGGGCTAAGTGCTCCTTTGACTCCTGCAGCTACAGGCCTGGAGCAGAGTGCGTCCGTCCTAGGGGCCAGGCAGGCAGGTTTCCAGGGCGCTCTTATAAAGGCAGTCTGCTGGGGGCAAGGCAACAAGCCTGGTTCTCTGGAGCCAGCTCTTCAGGGAGTACCAGGCTTGGCCCAGGGAAGCACAAGGACTCCAGATGGGCCTGGATCCACTGCCCATGGGCGGATGTGCTAGCTTCTTCCCTGCTGTTCTGATGCCCCTGGGTCCAGGCCTGCAGACCAAGGTCCTGGGTGGGCCTGCCATGTCTGTCTTGTCCCAGCCGCTCCCAGGATGATTCTTTCATTCGGGAGTTTTCTTCGCCAGGCCTCCCCTTTCTAGAACCTGGGTTCTCTCCATCTCTCTGGGCACTGTGGGTAAACTGAGGAAACAGCTGCTCTCTAAGGGAGATTTTTTTCCTTTCTGTAGTCCCAAGCATCCCATCGCTGGTTCCTTTTCTTCCTTCTGAAAAGGGTGGAAAAGTCAAGAACAGCTATTTATTTTGATGGTTTCGCAGTGTTGCTTTATTTTTTTTTGAAATTGTCATTGTTTTGAGATGTTCTGACTAAAACAAAAAAGGAGAATTACTCACAAAAAGTAAAATGGACACAAACCTTTTAACTTTATGTAGGAAATAAAGATCTGTGTACACAATGGTGTGCGATAAGTAAAATAAGGACAAAATGGCTTTTCTCTTTCACTGACCCAGATGGTCTTTATGTGCAAGGTATGGGCCAGGTGGTAAAGGAAAGGGGGGTTGAAAAGTCTTGTTTTTCCTTTTGTAGCTCTCCATATTTGTAACCTACTGGGGAGACCAGGCGTGTGTGTGTGTGTGTGTGTGTGTGTGTGTGTGTGTGACAGCGATTGCCAGGTAGTGGTGCAGGTGCAGGCTCTCACAGTCTGGGATGGTCCTCACGTTGGCCCCAGCTCAGGAAGTTGGGCTAAAAGGATCCAGTGCCTTGAAGAAAAATACGAAGAGAGGCCAAGGGCCGCCATGCCCTTCCTGCTTTTAGGAGGGCAGTTGAAATAGAATTTTAAAGCAGATTCTGTATTTGAGGTTTGACCTCCAGCAAGGCCAAATTATGCTTTTATTCTCCTTAAAATGGACTGTTTGGCCATTATTGGTTCTTGTTTTAGAGTCAGAAAGAAATTGGGGGCTGAAGTCAACTAAAGACTGATTTGGTTGTGGTACCTCTGGGGTCCATCTATTACCTGGTGAGCTGGGGCGACGGTGGAGCAGACTTCCTCGGAGTCCAGCTTTTCTGTGGAGCTAGCATGGGGGCAGGTGTATTCAGTCAGGATTTGGACCTGGAGGGCTCTGCTTCCCCAGGAGACAGCTCTAACCAGGGCTGTGAGTTAACAGGGCTCCGAGCCCTGTCCCTGAGAATTCACTGACACTGGGCCTGAAAGGATGCGCCTGTACAGAGTTAAGGCGTATCATTCTTCAGTACGTTTAAGTCAACAGAAATGTGAGAGCCCTGCCGCCATCCTAAGTATGCATGGGTACAAATACAGAGTGGAGAGGCTGCACAGGGCACTGACCACAAGCGAGTGTGGCGTGGGCCACCTCAGAGATTAAACAGAGAGCCATGGATCCAGACTTGTGGGAGAGATCTGTGGATAAGAGCAATACGAATGAGAGTTGACCAATGATAAGGGAGCTAATGATTGTTGTGTGCGTTCTCTGTGCTTAGCACTGCACATCATTTTAGGAAAGGAAAACCAGACCTGTCCTGTGGCTCTCGAGGAGCTTCATGGAGAAGCTGGCGTTGGAGCTTGGCCTTGGGGACCAGGAAGACTGTCATAAGTTGAGGCAAGGGGAAGGCCAGAGGGAAGTTGCTTGCAGATGGCAGGAACCTGCCAATGCATTTGGGGCTGGGGGGAGGGGTGTTTTGGGCTGAGGTGACCATTCCAGGTGGGGGCAGGAAAGGGGGGAGATGTGGGAAAACTGGGGTTGGGCTTGGTGTTGGGGGTGACGAGTAGCTCCATTTTGTTGGAACTTAGGATATATTAGGTGTGAGTGGAAGTGTGGGTCAGAGCCCAGTGGGAGAGAGGCTGCCTGCCAGGTAAGGGTATTTGTGATGAGTTGGGACGTACCCTAGAAATGGGCATTGGGAAGACTGTTTGCGCTATCTGACGCTGACCTGGGGCAGTGGACGTGGGAGTGGGGAGAAAGAACCGGACTGGATGGTGCCCTTCTCTTGTTTAAGACTCACAGTGACCTCAGAGAGAGAGGCACCGCAGTGACAGTGCTGGAGCTGGGGTGTCCAGGCTGTGCAGCCTGCCCTGGTGCTCAGCTGTAGGCAGTTTGCCCACGTCCCAGGCCAGGCCCGTGAACTGTGCACAGTACGTTGGCCTTTAAAAAACAATAAAAAAGGGATTGCCCTTTAACCACCCCTCCCCCACTTTGTATTCATCAGGGTCATACTCATTTTTCTTTCCATACATATACAAAGGATGAACTTTGGGTTATACAAGGGGTATATGCCAATGTCAAGAGCAGACAAGAACAATGGAACAATTAGCAGATTCATCAGTTCTTCTGCTTATACTTCAATTCCAAGAGTGAAATGTTAGTTTGTTCAACTCTCTGCTTTATGCCTTGATCACAGTGTGAAAGTGTTGACTAAGCTTAGCTTCCTGGTCAGAGGGTCGAGACCCATGGCTTTTAAACATGCTTATATGAAATCCAAACATTCATGGCCACTGGTGATCTTGAAATCAAGGCACAACTTATAAAACGAACACATAATTATCTTGTTTATTCAGGGTATAAATAGAGTTCATGCATTTAAAAATTTTTCTTCCTGATAAGGACTTTAGCCAGCATTTAGTCTTTAGATAGCCTCTCTCCTTACTGTGCTCTCTCTTCTCTCCCCCTCCCTCCTCCCTTTCTTCTTCCCTCCCTGCCCCCTCCCTACCCTTCTTCCTCTATTTCCCCCTCTCCCTCCATCCCTCCCTCTCTCTCTCTCCCCCTCTCCCCAATCCTCTCTTCCTCTCTCTCTCTCTCTCTTCCTCTCGCCCCCATTCCTCCCCCCTCCCTCTTTCCCCCTCTCCCTTCCTTCTCTCTCTTTCCCCTTCTCTCCTCAGAAGGGGAGGGACTTGTTGGACCTGCTGTGGCTGCCCTTGGAAGAGGCAGGATCAGCCTGTGGATTTCTTTCTTGGAGCCCTTCCTGCTTCCCTCACAGCTTTGGCAGAGGAGGGATGGGTGCCCAGGGAGGGCCTGGTGTGCTTGGACGCATCCTTGCCACTTCCACAAATCCAGGGAAGGGCCGTGAAGCCCACACCTGCCTCTGACAGCCCAGCTGGGGACCAGATCCAGACAGCAAGGTGGCCTGTGGATGGGACCTTCCCAGGCCCTCCCCGATGGGCGGGGGCGGGGGTGGGGCACGGTTTATACCCAGAATGACTCCTTAGCTCTAAGCCAGCCCCATACCGAGTACCACATGCTCCTAGATTTGTTATTTTTTGAGACACACTTCTTTTAATTAAATATTATATTTAGCTTTGTCCTAAATAATAATCTCTATGAAATCTCTGGTTTGATGTACCCTCTATATATTTTTTCATATCAGACAGTAAAATAATTATTTAAGTATTAATTGTTTTTTAAAGAGGAGTTTTTTTGTGTATCACCTAAAACCGTCTTGTGTGTCAGCGTGCAAGCCTTTGGGGATCCATTGGAATGTTTGCAGCCAGCCAGCTTCCTAGAATCTAGTTCAAGTTACTCCATGAAGGCACTGCCTCCCCAGCCCCTGGAGAAGCCCCTTCCTAACCCCTCCAGAAAGTTCTCCTTGACTCCTCCTTGACCTCATGGCCCTGCCCTCAGAATCCCTAATTGTCATTTAATCATGCACTGCTCTGGTCACATTTGACAATGCTGTGAGCAGTTGCTGGGCCATGCTTTCTGACTCTGTCCCTTCCCTTTTTGATGGCCAGAGTGTCTGGTCAATTGAGCTAGCTGTGCCAGTCTCTCTGTCAGTTCTGTGTATACATCTATGCATCTCTCTATCCATTTATCCGTCCTATCCACTGCCCCTCTCTGTATCTATGTATCTATCATCCTTGTGTCTATGACCAATATCTATCTATCTATCTATCATCTCCTATTCTCCCCCCACCCCCACTTTCTTTCATCCTCTTTGATGAGCCAGGCACTGCTTTAGGCCCTGGGAATACAGCAGAGAACAAAACAAAGTCCCTGCCCTCATGTAGCTGACATTCTAGTTGGAGAAGTCAGGCAATAAACAAATAACCGAATAGATGAAGAAATCAGAGACCCATCTGTAGGGACACATGCCATACAGAGTATTGAAACAGGGGGATATGAAGCAGAGAGACCAGGACAAGCTGAGGCTGAGCGATCGGGGAGGGTCCCTCTGGGGAGGTTACATTGGGTCTAAATGCTGAAGGACAGGATGGGGCAGCACCTGGACAGAGGGCAGAGCTCATATAGAGGCCGTGAGGCAGGGGCAGGCTTGATGACTGAGGTGCAGAGAGAAAATTCAGATAGAAGAATGAAACTGTATTTGATTCTGACTTTGACAAGGATAAAGTTTTTCCATTTCTCACTTCCTAGGGGCTACAGTCCCTTTTCTATGTAAGAGAGTCCAACCCCTCAGCTCTAAAAGCCCCTGTGTCAAATCCCTTCTGCTGGGGAGCTTTGGAGGCAGTGCCGTGTTGTCCTCTGCAGGGTTGGAGGGCTGAAGGGGAACACACCATGATGAGGCGACCGCTGACATGCTAATATTTCATTTTAATCTTGAGTGCCAGGTTACTTTCCAAATGAAGTGTCTCAGGCAAGGCTCTAACTTACATGAAATAAAAGAGTTTAATGCTAATTAAATATCATCTGACTACTGAAGCCATATTTATTGATGGTCTAAAAGAACATCATGGAGGTGGGTAGACTGGGAACGTGTCTCCACTAGAAACGTACCTTCGAGTCCCGGAACTCCTGCATTTCAGGCTCGCACACCCCACGCGTGGCGAAGCACATGTGGGTGGGACCCCAGAGCCGCCCCTGCAGCTTTCTCTGCCGGATGCAGAGGTCAGCGCCTTTAATGTGGATTTGGTTCAGGAGGTCTGGGTGGGGCCCAGGCTGCTCGTTTTTAACCAGGTCCCAGGAAATGCTGATGATGCTGGTCCAGCTGCACGGTGAGTAGTAAGAGTCTAGAACAGACCAGGGTGAGTTCCTGGCACCACTGCTCACAGGGAGTGACAGCCCTGTGTGGAGTCTCCCACTATACTGGTCTCGCCCACCCCCTCCATCTCTCCTTCCTCCTTTCTTTATCCCAGACCTTCCTACTCCTCCTTCCTGTCCCAGCCTTGTTGTCGCTCTCCCAAGGCCAAGAACGGGGTGATTCCTTCAGGTAGTGAAAGTCTTCATGCAGGGTGTGACCCAATCTTCCACCATTTGCCTTGTCTGATTGCCCTACCCAGACTTGGAACAGCTCAAGGGCAGAGCCTCCATTCTAGCGTCTTACTTCTGTGCCTCCAGGCGAGTGCTTCTCCAGATGGCAAGGAGGGGGATGCACTTCCTGACCCTCTGTAAACAGGGACTCGCATGGGGTAGAACTGGCCTCAGCAGCTGTGTGTTGGCTGAGCTTGGTAGGCAGGGCCTGGAATGTGAGGTCACGCTCTCCTGTCTACCCTCCAGCTTTCCTCTGCTGAGGCTTCTCTGGACTGCGTCTTCCCTTTCCTCTGAGCAGCAGCCTCCTAACGGCATAGACGAGGGAGGCAGGGCTCCAATGCTGCAGGGGTGAGAGCATCCTCGTCAGTGAACAGGGTGCGACCACTCGGAGGTGCACGCCCCAGTGGTTGCCCATGGCAATGGGTCCAGTGTTGCTAGACCTTTGGATTTTTCTAGAGAGGTCAGAAGTCTGGATTTTCAGATGGAACTCAGCCAGTTTCTGCAAGTGGAAAACTCTTACGTGATTTTCTTAAATCGTCACATAAGCCAAACTGAACATGTGTGTCAGTGGATTTTGGCAAGTAGGCCTCAGGGTGCAGTGTCTGGTGCCCATCAATTCCGGGGATGATTCCATAGATCCTGCTGGGAGAAGCGAGGGGGTCTGAAGGCGGTGGCCTGGTGGGAGATGTCTCCTCAGCAGCTCACCTTGCCTGGGGAAGGGGAGTTGGGTGGAAAGGGCTCTGAGGACTCAGAATCCATTCTGCAGGAGTGGGCCCTGATGTGGCTTTCAGGCCTCGGGAAAACTCATTCTTCCATATCAGCTTGTCTGCATCCACCTATAATTAGCATCTGAGATTTCTAAATGAACTGCCTAATCAAGTAAATTTAGCAAACTTATTGTGAAGTGCTACCAAATCCTCTCCCTCCAACTGTCCACACAGACACCCGCACCACCTTGCTTGCCTATGCTATTTGCAACTGAAGCTGCTTATGTGTGCTGTCTGGCAGCCCCGCAGACAGCCCATTTATGTGACCTATAATGAGTTTATTAGTGTTTCACTGCCTTGTTGCTATTAAGTTTTGTCAGTTTCAGCTTCAAGAACACAAGGTTAAATTTTCAGTAGAGTTTTTGCAAAGTTTGAGTGGGATTAAGATTGTTAAAAATGTGTCCAAATGGTGGGTCCATGTGTTTATTTTCAAGATATTATTTCTGCCCACTAAGAGATTTTGATCTCTTATTTATAAATTTAACACTTTTCTGATGTTCAGAATGGCAGCACAGGGCTCGAATTTTATATTGCACACGACACATGAATGCATTAAATGTAGAGGGTCAAACTGAAGCTGTAGCAAATGGAGCTGGACCCGTTGGTGACTGTGCAGCCCGAGATGTTGGTACCCCTGTCCCAGGGTGCAGCTAGGACTGGCTGTTGCTTTGACCTGGTAAATAAACATCATAAAGAAAGAGGGAAAATTCTCCCACAGATTACAAAAGGATGAGTTATGATATTATTTTCTCCCGGTACCATAAGATACGCAGGTTCTTCTATGAAAATACGTGCATGTGTAATTGAATATTATTTACCTGGATCCCTTCTGTAATTCTTGAGCAATGTTTTTTAGGAGAAGCCAATTCAGGAGTCTCTTCATTGGCTGCAATCAGAATAAAGTGGTTCCACTTTTAGGTTAAGAGAAAAAAAAATAAACAGTAATAGGCTGAGCTGCTATTATGAAAAGTTTATTATAATTGATATATAAGCTCGCTGGGGTCTTAAGCACAGAGCAGTTGGAAAATTTCACTAGCTCCTGGATCCAATTTTAAAAAATCTATGTTGTGTCCACGGTGGGGAGATGGCCATAGCTGCAAAAGCCCTCTGTCGTACATGGAGACACACCTGTGGCATTCTCTTGGTTCTATGCTGTTTGGGATGTAGAACGCTCTAAATCCTCTCATTACTGCCTTATAGATGACAGACACTTCAAGCAGTTCTCCATTTATCTGAGATTACCAGTTAAACTCGTTAAAAAGCAACTCTGGCTTGTTCACTCAATTGGCTGTGGGGAAGATTTCGTGTTCTTGAGCGACAGTGTGGCTTTGATTAGTGGAGTGCTATACTTTTTAGGGGAGACCTTTGCTAACTTAATTTATGACCCTGGTTGA
This sequence comes from Delphinus delphis, assembly GCF_949987515.2. Classification (NCBI taxonomy): domain Eukaryota; kingdom Metazoa; phylum Chordata; class Mammalia; order Artiodactyla; family Delphinidae; genus Delphinus; species Delphinus delphis. Next base: position 20,150,540 of record NC_082702.1, on the reverse strand, counting down.
TGGCGTCTGTGCTGGGGCATTACGTATTTCCCCAACTATTGTACCTGGTGTCAATAAAGGTGCATTTAGGGAAATCTGAAATAAAACTCCAGGGCGTTTTTGTTCTTTGGGGAAGCAATGCACCATAAACATTTTGGGCTTGAGCCAACAGCTTTCCCTGACCGGGACTGCAAATTACTGTAGTATGTATAGATTGCCAGTGGAACACTATTTGAGGAAACCTGTATTTTATAGAATGTCACTTTTATGCACAATCCAGGCAAAAGAAAAAAAAAACTAATTTAGCCAGCAGACAGTATTCTTTCGAATGAGGATTATGAAAAAAATATTTACCAAAAAACAAGCTCTAAATATGGCTTTTTATTTAATCATTATTACATCAATCATCAATATCAATACTTAATAGCAACCTGATAATGTAGCCAGTAGGTGAAACAGCTATTAAAAAGTGTAAAAAAAGATTAATCAGGCACAGGTGATATTAATGCTCTCCAATTATTTAACGATAAGTACATATTTTTGAAGGTGTTTTTAATAATCGACTGTAATATTAGTTTGCAAAAATGTAATTTCTTCTTAATTTTGCATCTTAGCTTCTTTGTGCCGGGTACAAAGGTAGTATATTTCTGTAGTTATTGTTTGCAGCACTCCGTGTAAAAAATCACGTTCATTTCAAGAAGCTGTTATGGTATTGATTCTGGTAAAGACTTCCATTAACTGACCAATCTAAATCTCATAAGTGATGTCAGGATAGTTATGCATTTGCTTGGTTCAAGTATTCAGCCATTATGTTAGAATGCAGGCAGTGTCTGAATATGGCTGTTAAATTATTTCTAAATACCGAACCAGAACAGCTTAACAGTTCTGCAGTTTGAGACTGACACAAAAATGACAATCTGCCACCTCTTTGTTTTTTAAATATTAACGTTGTATTGGGATAGTATTTTTGGAGTAAAAACCTGTGGCACGAGAGGATAAGTGACATAAACAAAGGCAGCTGGGCTTCATGAAATAATGGAACAATAAGGCCCTTGCAGCCGTTCTCATCACTCCAGTATGTTAATTAGCATTCTGTTGTGGCCGCAACACTGAAAACATGTAATCTGTATTGGTGTACAGTACAGCTGTGAACACACATTCTTTTTTGTGAGTCCCTGGAGTTAGCCTTGCCATTGGCATATGCGTTTGGGCCAAAAGTCAAGCCATCACCACTAAAATAGCACACTATAGAAGCAAAATGTCATTTGTCTTTTCTTATTTTTTTTTCTCCCCTCAATGCCACATGCTGTCCAGTGATGTAATCCAGTATCGCTGCATCTGCCTCCCTGCTCTATTTTTGCAGGAGGGTATCTGAGGGGGCTGGGATGCCAGCAAGCAGGAGGATTTAAAAGGCAAGTGGCCCTAGAAGGGTCAAATTTTAAAATCAGTTCTTTCTTTTTGCATTATTTGTCTAAAAATATTTTTTTTAAATGCATAGATTTTTAAGTATCAGGGACCCAGAATCCGCTGCTTGTTTCCCTGCGGGGAAGGGGAGGGGGAGGCAGCTAATTCATAAGGAAAAAGAATCTCAGTAAACTTTACCCTTATTTATCATCTATATTTCGAACCTGATTCACAGTCCTTCATGCATGTAATACCCACTTGGGGTGGGGTGTGTTCTTCCCATTTCAGAGCTGAAGAAACTGAGGCTGAAGCATGGCCCAAAGATGGACTCTAATTGCAGGGGCTTTCTGACCTCCGTCTGCATGCAGACAATGGATGGCAGCAGAGAGTGAAAATGATTGGTCGTTTTGAGGCAAAGGGGTTAGTACCAGTGAGCGGAGGCAGCCAGTGGCTGGGAGCAGTAACTGGGGACTTCAGAGGCAGGACTCAGAAAGACCCCTCTTGCGTGATCTTCTGCTCACGTGTGGCTGACTGGGAGCCGCCCCTGGTACTGCCGGAACATGGCCCTGGGTTCTTTCTGATACCAGTTTTGGTGGCAGGAGGAGAAGACTGGGTTTCAGCGTTGTTGTCACAGGAGCTTGACTAAGTTGCCAAAACCTGCTTGGATTTTTACCTGATAGCATTTGGCTTGAAAAGCGAAAATGGTTCCATTTCAATTTTCCCTGGTTTCAAAGTAATTCAGCTTTCTTTGTATGAGTGTATGTGCAACATCCCCAGCACAGGACACTTACACACACACACACACACACACACACACACACACACACACACACACACACGCTCATACATACTCTTGTTCATGAAGTACGTATCCCTTTGCAAAATATTTTTTGAATCAAAAATTACATTTTCTAGCACTTTAAATGTATTATAAATTCAAATAGGGACTACCCAGTTGTTAAAAGTTTTCCTACATTTCAGATTAATTTTATCCATCCCCTATCACCATCTGATCTGACTATACCAAAGGAGATTTTTAAAAAGAAAAAAAAAACCCAAATAACCAAAACCAAACCAAACCAAACCAAACCAACCAAAACAACCCCATCAGCTCTAAAGGAACTTTCAGACTCTGTGGGCAAAAGCTTCTTGTTGTCTCTTTCTGAAAAATGAGAATGAATACTTAGCTCAAGATTTTTCTTTTAATCTACCTCAAAGCTGATTGAAAAATTACCTGCACCCCATAGAGAAAACACAGCATCTGGGTCACCATGCTGATCCAGTTTGGTTCTGCTTTCGAACTGTGGAGGAATCAAATGGTCTGGCGTTTAGGTGACGTGAGCGAGTGTCCATCTGGGAGCAGATGAGGTTAAAGGTTAATAGCACTTGCTTTTTTTTCTTTTTTTAATTCCAGCAGAACAGAACTCTTTTACACGTGCCTGGCCCCTATCCTGAGTCCCATGTCCAACTCCACAGCCTTCGGAGAGGCCTCAGTTGGTGTCTTTGCTCAGACTTGCCTGGCTGAGGTAGGGCAGGACTGACACTAAGATTTTAGGCCTGTTGTTTCTCTTTTCCTGGAAACTCACCCCATCCCCCCTTGGTTAATGGCTCTTTAAATATTGAAATGCCTGGAAAAAGAAAACAAAATAAAATAAAACGCAGGCTGTCAAAGAGATAAGAACAACAACAACAAAAATGTTGGTATCTTTTAGAATTTGTCTTCCTAGTGGTAAAAGTATATAATTAATAGGAGAATTTTCCTCCAGATGTGGCTATACTATAATAGAGCCTTATAAATGCTACAGAAAGAAAAATTGCTTGGAACGAAGGCGTCCTCAATGAGAGCACACCTGGGTCTGACAAAGATTGCATTTAGGGACTGCTGTGCTATCACAACGCAGAGAAAGACCAAGTCTCCGGGAGCAGCTGGAGAGAAAGCCCCGGCAAATCTGCATGCAAATAGCAGCACATTGTTAACTTAATCAGATGCCGAGGAAAAGATGTGCCAGAACCGCGAGGATGATCTACATACACGGAGGGAGAGCGGCCTGGGCTGCCATGGCCGCTGGGCGAGGATGGGCCTGGAGCAAGGTGCAGTCGGGCTGGCCCAGCCTACCCACTGCCTGCCCATTTGCTCCAGCCTGCAGTTGATTTATCATAGAATGCTTGGTGCGCTCTTTGAAAAGATAGAAATGATGGAGTATATTTCAATTGGGAGGAAGCTTTTTTTTTTTTATGGTGATATAGGTATTGGTATTATTTTGCCTGACTCCATAAGTCCAATTAAAAAATATTTCTGCTTAAATATCCGGGTGCATGAAGATAAGAAATATTGCCCTCGAGTGTATAAAGAAAGAGATCTTTTCATTTAAAAAAAAGATGCTCTCTAGAGTGAAGTGCTGAGTATATATTGTACCTTAAGAAGTGGAAGACACCTGTTATTTACATTTTATATTAATATTAACGGACATATATATTTTAAATCTCCTCCATCTTTTAGTCTAGCACCGTAAAAAATAAAAAGTAATACTATTTAATCACCCACAGCTTAATAGTGCCTTAGTTGTTTACTGCCATCGCACTAATTGCTCTGTACTAATGTGTTTTTCTGTGATATCCAGTAGTGCTAAGAGAACAGAGATCCATAACCAATTAAATATAGTGTTTTCTATGTTAAAAATATATCTGATGAGGCTAGAAAGGGAACAGGAGCTGCCCTTAACGAAGGCGCATTGGCACCGTCTGGGAGCCCAGGAAAAGGTGCCCGCGTTGCCTCTTTTGCGCAAAGACAAAGGGGGTAATTTTTTTGGCAAGAAAACAAACCCGAGGAAAGCACAACAAACTGAATGTTTCCTTCCCACCCCCACCCCACCCCCCACCCCCGCAACTCCTTAGGCTGCTTCTGTACTCTCTCTTCCAGTGAGGGAGAGTTTGACTCGGGAGGGAGAAAGGGGGAGCAGCCACCCGGCGGTGCGGCGGGCAGGCGGCCGGGAGGAGCGGGGCTGGTCCCCGGTTGGGCTGGGGCCCGGCGCCCGCAAGCCGGAAGGGCGCCCGTTCAGGCGCAGGCTGCCCACGGCAGAGGGCTCATCGGGGAGCATTGTCGTTGGCTCCAGAAGGAGCGAAGCGTCCCGGAGATCGGGCCGCGCTCGCGCGGCTCTGGGCGGGAGGAAGGTGAGGGGAAATCCGACCAAACAGGGTTCTTAACAATTTCCAAAGACGGTGGGAGTGACAAAGGAACGCAGGACGCCGCCGCCGCCGCTGTCTGGGCCCGCGCTGTTTCCTGGCGAAATCACTAGTCGGGGATGGGAGCCGGCCACAGGGCAGCCCGCCGCCCGCGTTCGCTGGCGGCGCGCCCGGTGGTGCAGCGGCCCCGGGCTGAGCGCTGCCCCCGCCGGCCCGCCGCCTGCCAGCCGGCCGGGCCCCGCCGAGCGCCACACTTCACCTTACGGAGGAGAGATAATGAGATCAATTAGAGGCGCCGTCACCGCGCCGAGACAGCTGCTGGCGCATAGTAATCACCGGCGGGTCCGCTGCGCAGGGGCGCCCCGCTACTGCTACCTGCGCCGGGCACCAGCACGCGCCGGCCCACCCGGGCCCCAGCCCAACCGGGGCCTGCGCCCTGCTCGCATCCTCTGCCGGGGAACTCACCTCTAGGCTGCCCCGCGCCGCCGGCCCACCCCGTGGGAGGGTCCTGGACTGGCGCCTGCACTTGTGCGTGTGTGCATGCTTGCGCGGACATGTGTGGGTGGGTGTCCACGCGTGACTGTGCCCTGAATGTGCGCGTAAGTGTGACACTGTGTGAGCTTGAATGTGTGGGTGTGCGACAGTGTGCATGAGTGTGTGGGTATGAGTAGATGAATGTGTGTGTGTGAGTGTGCATGAGTGTTTGCATCATGTGTACGTGAATGGGTGTATTCTAGTGCTTATGACAGTGTGAGTGTGCACGTGCATGTATGTGAGAGCTCTCTGCACATGCATGAGTGTGTGTGGATAAGCATGTGTCCACGTGTGGAGCATGTGTATTTGCAGATGAGTATGATTCTGTGTGTGCACACACGTCTGTGTGTGCGTTTGAGCATTGTGTGTGTAGGCAGCCTAAGTGAGAGCTGAATGTATGTGTCTGTGTGAGTGGTGAGCGTGGATAATGAGTGTGTGCATGTGGGTGCACGTACATGAGCCTAAATGTGTGTGTGACTCCATGTGAGTGTGGGCTTGTGTGCTGGCGGGTAGGTGTTGTGGCCCCTCCTCCAGTCCCTTGCTCTCCAGTGGCTCCTTGGCTGCCTAGGTTTCCTTGTGGGCCAAGTGCCATATGCTGTGTGTCTGTGGTCCACACCTGGCATTCCCCCACCATGTGTGCCTATATGTTGATGGCATGGGTGGCTCCCCATCTCCTGACCTCCATGTACGTGTCCTCCCCACTGTGGATCTGTGTCTGTAGGCTCCACCCTGGTCAGCCCCTTCAGAAGGGCCTGGTTCCAGAGGCAGTGGGGGGGTCAGGACACGTGTGCCTCGCCATCTGGATCCCCCATGACTCTAGAGCAGATAATGACCTGCCCAGGCGCCACAGCCCCATTTCAACTTAGCCCATATTGAGCACCTACTGGATGCTCTTCAATTTAGCCCTTGAAGGCCAGACAGATTCTCACTTTAGAAAACAGAATGGGTGAGGGTCCAGAGACGGGTGGGAGAGAGATGTCATCCTAGTGACAGCTCACTCAGCGACTTTGCATTTGTTTTCCTGTCTGAAATGTTCTTCCTTTGGATCTTCATGTGGCTTTCAGCTCAACAGTCCCTTCCCCTCTGGACCACTCTGCTCATCCTGGGTCCCCATCAGCCACTCTCTTGTCATGTTTTGTGTCTTCATAGCGCTTCTTGCTGAAATTGCCACTTCACCTGCTCCCTTGATTATTGCCTCCTCCCTCATTAAAGCCCTCGCTCCCTGGGGCCAGGCCTTGCTGGCATGTTTGCTGCTATATCAGCACCTGGTATAGTGGCTGGTGCACAGTAGGTGCTGGGGGAACAGGCATCTGCTACCTGGCCATCCCTGGGGTCCTGGGGAAGCCCAAGGTAGCTAGTGTCTGCCCTGTGGGCTGGAGTCCACAGCCACCCTGGGATGGAGGCCCTGGAAGGTTCTCTGAGAGACCATCACCGAGAGACCTGATACGGCACAACTCTGGGGCAGAGATGTGAGGGACATGTGGTGGTGCCCACAGGGGACAGTCTCGGTCCCTGATGGAGCTGCAGTCCCCTGCAGCCTCTGGAAGTGGCCAGAGTCCTGGCAGGTCCCTGTTTGGGCCTCACTTATAGAACTGTTTGTGCGGGTTCTTAGGTGCCCAGCAGGCTCCCTTGGCCACCCGCCTTCAACTGCGTCCTCAGAGGGCCAGGAGACCACTGGAGTCTAACTTCAGCTCTGTCCCTGACCTTGATGTGCCCTTGAACAAGGGGTTTGACCTTGCTGTAACTCGGTCTCGTCTTTGAGATGGTCTGAGTGCCTGTCCTGCCTTCCTAATATGGGTGGTGTCTTCTAAAAGAGAACAGAGCAGTGTTTCCCGACCCTGTTGTTGTCCCCACCTTGACACCACTTCTGACATTTTTTTGTCTTCTGACTCTCCTGAAGTGATGCTCTGGGCACTGAATTGGGGCGGTTTGGCTCCTTCTGAGATGGTGGGAAACTCTTGGCCACTCTTGGAGGCTCCCCTTTAGATTCAATACTGTTCCCCCCAGGTCCCTGCCCTGTTCCCCGAGGTCCATGCCCTGTTCCTTCCTCTTTCTGTCTTCTACATTGCCCAGCCTTGGTCCCTTCTGCTCTCAGTGAGCAGCAAATAAAGTGGGGCATGGGGGGCACAGCTGAAAGGAACCCCCACTGACAAGTTTCTGATGGAAAGAAAAGAAGGACATCTCCAGTGCCTGTTAAAAGGGTCGGAATAGCCTGTCTCCACTCTGGACCTCCCAGGGGGCAGAGTTCCTCTGAAGTGGTTCACTCCAACTGCCCTGACTTTTAAGGGCCTGCTGTGTGTGAAACGCTGTGCCAGGTGCTTTGGGCCCTTGTCTCATTGACCCCAAGTGACCTTGGTGTGTCTCTGAACTTCTGAGTCCTGGGGGTGAGGAGTGTGGGGAGGGGGTAATGACTCCAGCCCCATCAAATGCCTGGCATGTAGGGAGGACCAGTTGGAAATAATGTATGTGCAGTACTTTGAAAACTTCCTATAAATATGATTTGAGACATTAAGAATGTTGCTTTTATTTTTCTTTCCCAAACATGAGCTATTTTGAAGTTTATGTATTCTTTTGGCTGGAGCCGACACAATATTGGGGAAAGGTATGAATAAAATGTCCCCACTCCTCCTTGGTCTAGCTGGTCATGGGTCTACCTATTAAATGTCCCTGGGGTGGGGAGCCCCAGTCCAGTCCTAGGGGGATGGCTAGCCCGAGCTGTGCCCTGTGTGTCATTATAACAGTGGGGTAGGACTTGATTCTCCTTAAGGCAGTGATGGCCCCCTGTCTGGCAAAATGCATTTCTGGCCGCTGTCTTCTCCACGGAGCCCTTTGCAGCCTGAGTAGGTCATGGGGATACTTGAATGTAATTAAATAAATTTGTTAAGTACTTTCTATTGAGTTGATTCTTGTTCGAATGAAATGGAAGGAGGATGACAGGTACATGTGGTCATTGCCAGGAGGTCTAAGATCTGGAGAGGGTGAAGGGTGGAGAGGTTTTGGGGTGAGGACCTGAAAAGGAGGGTTTGGGAGGAGAGAGGGGAAGGGCTGGGCACAGCAGGTCACGGGGAGCCAGGCTGGCTGTCCAGGGACTGAACAGGGCGAGGGCAGGGCAGAGAGGCCCTGGGCGGGGGGGCTGTCATTGCAGTGGCCACAGCAGACACTGCAAGGGACAGGGGTAAGTCAGCTGATACTGAATTCGACTTCGCCGAGCTGTGCAGCCTTCCTGGACTAATAGTGACAGTTGGTGACTGAACACTGTGCTAAGGGCCTTCTAGCCCTGCCTGATTTCTGCTCCACAGCAGCCCTGAGGAAGGACTTGAGGATGGCGTTCTGTGGATGAGGGAGCTCAGACTAGAGGGTCACTGAACTGGTGAGCTGTGGCGGGGGGCCTTCAGAGCACGGCCCAGTGCCAGGGAGGACGTGTTACTCTCTATGCCTCCCATGTTGGGCAGCTCCAGCGGGGGGCTGTGCCGAAGACCCCCAAAATGGAAGTAAACACAAAATGATGGAAAGCCCCAGCCCCAGGTAGGGGGGCATTCTTTGGGGAGGGCCTTTTTCCAAAAACAGAATTTTTTTGCCAGCAGTCAGCCTTTTGTCCTGTCTTTACGTGGCCCAATTAGGCAATCGCGCCCCTAATTAGCCAGCCTAAGGCCCTCTTTGTTGCCTGCATAGAAATTGCACACGGGCTTGAACGTTGGCAGGAAACTTTGTCCATGACACTGGAGGTGCATGTAAGCGTTGAAGATGGGCCCACGCTGTGAAGTCTGGCCTGGACACTGTTACCCTCCCCAGCCAGGCCTGTCCATCCCCCCAAGAGCGTGGTGACTCGGCCCTAAGAAGCTTCGAGGCCAAGTGAGTCTGAGTTATGAGTGGCCAAAAAGAGGTGAGATATTGAAGAATCATAAATATTAATTTTTTTAGCACTCTATAATTCAAAAGTGACTCAACTGATTTGTCTCAAACTCTGCAGGAAAACTTAGCTGTGGCCTCAGATGTGAGTGCTCTTAGACCAGAAGGAGTCTTGCGGCCACAGATGTTTCACCTTAAGGCACCTGGGGTGAGCATCACAGTCCTGTGCCTCCCTTGGAAGTGCAGCTTCTTGAGGCAGGGGTGGGCCATTTTCCAGAAGGCTCACATCTGACTGCTGCTCAGCAGGAACCTGCCCTATGGTCACCTAGGTGCCCAACACATGCTTCTACATCTCCGACACCGGTCATGCCCCCATAGTGAGCCCATTTCTCTTGATTAGATCAATGCTTTTTTGCGCTTGCTGTGTGTCTGGCACTGTGCTAGGGACTGAATGCCAGACGAGGTCATTGTTTAAATTCTGGGCAGGGAGAGGAGTGAGCGGACAAGGAATGGGGGGATGACAGAGGATACGTAGCCAACAAATACATGAGCAGAGGAAGAGCGGGTGGTATGACGGGGAGGGGTGCCTGATGCAGTGGTGGTAGTCTTGGGAGGCCTCCCTGAGGAAGTGACCTTTGATGGCGGACTTGCAGAGTAAGATGAAGCTAGGCATCCAGACAGAGGGGAGCCCTTGGGGACCCAGGTCTTGAGGTGGCAACAGGACTGCGTGCCGGAGGAGCTGGGCCAGAGCGTGAGGGCCAGGGAGGAGAGATGCAGTGAGATGAGGCCACGGTGGTGCCCAGGTCACATGGGACTTGTGGGCCGGGGCAAGGGACTAATTCCCAGGGCAATGGGAAGCCTTGAAGGGTTTGGGCAGGGGAGCCTCGTGATGTGACTTACGTTGTAAACAGTCTGCTGTGGGGATGACAGGGGACTGGGTGAGAGAGGACGATGGTGGGGACAGGAGAGGGATGGAAACAGTCAAGGTCTATAGGGAGACAGAGCTGACCTGACGATACCCAGGCCCTTTTATTCCGTCTCTGGGCCCTTTAGCCCCCATCCAAATAGCTTTAATGTATCAAAGCATTGCTAAATGAATTCCCATGAAGTTTACTACAGGGAAAACCAGCATATATTTCTTATTTAAATTCTTTTGTTGGAAGGGAGCAAGCAGGGAGGAGAAAATGCTTTTTTCCCCCTGGTTTAGATCTCATCAGAATGGCCATGTGAGACATTTTGAGTAAAGCAGACTTTCTTCTGTTCACACTGGCTGATGTGTTACTCACTGCCCCCTGGTCGCTGGCATAGGGACAGTCATGCTCCTATCTCGCTTCCCACGTGAGGGCTACCGACACAGTTATTACAAGAAAGTTGTCCGATTTGGATTGAGTATGAACACGTCCGCTTTGTTGACTAGACACTACGTAATACCTTCAGCATCATGTGTGCAAAGCTCTTCTTTTATGGTTTGACCAAGTTGCTGCAACTGCAGTGGTCCAGTGTTAGCCATTCATTTCCTCTAAGACATCTGGGTGGAAAAATCTACAAAACAATAATAGATCAATACATTTAAATTAGAACTTTCAAAAATTCAATAATGGTATTTACAAATTAATAAAGCACTGTAAAGAAAATATCTGCACTTCTTTATTTAGGGATACAGTTAATTTTTTCATTGATTAAGCATTCTTTTGGTGGATGGGATGTGGGCAGGGAAATTTTTTTTCTAAGAAGGAAGTCCTGTGTGGAAGCTAGAAGCATCCCTGTTTCTGGACCCCCACATAAGTTTCTAATGCATCGCACAGACAGGGATCCCTGGTGAGGGGAAGAAGTGCGCCTGCTTGGGTAGGAACTGTGGTAGGGGTGGGAATGCACTGGGTCACGTGCGACCCGAGTGGTGCTGGTGGGGATGGACGTAATGACGGGCGTGCAAGTGCCTCTGACTTCCGAACATATGGGTGCTCACCGTGTTAAGGAAATTTGGTATAGGAAATCATCATTTATCAAACATAAATCAGGGAGCCATTCTTCTTTGTTCAAAAGAATTCCCCATAGAAATCCTCAAAATTAGCCAACTTATTCTTGTGCATCTGGAATAAAATGCAGTTTTTTTCCCCATAAAAACAATGAATGTGACTCAAGTTTTCAGGACTGTACTTACTTCATCAAGCAGGTAGAGCCCCTCCTGGCTCGAGCCTGGGGTGTGCCTCGTGTGGGGCGTGAACAGCCTGCGGGGACACGGTGGAGGTAGCTGCAGCCCTGCTGGCCGCTCTGGGAGCTGGACACGGGTGTGGCCTCAGCCACGTGCTCTCCTGCAGCCCCAGTGCCCACGGCCACTCACACACGCTTCTTCATTTTATTCTCTTCCCCCACCCTTCTTTCTTTCTTTCCCAAAATGTTGACTGAGTATCCATGGGGGGGCCATCTACTGTGCATGTGATGGGGGCCTGGCGGGGAACAGGGGACAGGCTAAGGACATCTCATAGACGCCCCATGCTAGTGGACGGCATGAAGTGGATGCCCAGTGCTTTTTCTATCAAATGATCTCACGGGCGAGGCTCTGCCTTGGGCGTCATGGGGGTCTTCCATCATGGATGGAGGTCCTGATTCTGGGGAGCCTTGCCCATGGGATGTGCACGGAACCCATGATACCCAAGTGGACTGTGAAGGTCAAAGCGTTGTCCACATACAGTGCCTTAGGATGGAGGGGCAGAGATGGTGTTTAGAAAAGGGGTGCTCTCCAGCTGGAGTTGGGAGAAGGAGGGGAGGGCCTTGCAGGGCCAGCCAGAGCCGGGAGGGAAGGGGACTGGAGAGGGAAGAGAGGGTTGTTGAGTTTGCAGACCATCCAGAGACTGAGGGAGACAGTGGTCTGGTGGGTGGGGGTCATGGTGGTTGAGATGACTGGAGGAGCTAGGGGCAACCTGTCTCCGGTATCATATGTCCTAAGAAGCAGTGCCAGTTCTGGGGAGGGGACAGGCTCTTGTTGGGTGCCCTGATGGATGCCCCGTGAGCTGGGTAACTTGGCCATTACCCTGGTTATGATGTTGAATTCCTCCGCTGGTCATTCTTGGCTGTAGCTGTTGTGTTGTCATCATGAGTCTCCCAACTCCACCACCAGCTGTTTGCAGTTCCTAATGTGGTGGTGGCCCCTTGTTACCTGCAAGATAGTGTTCTACCATCTGAACTTGGCATTCGAGGCCATCTCTGCCCCAGTCCTCACTTGGCATCCTTAGACTTCTTACAGACCCTTCATGGCAAGCTGCCTTCTCCCTGGGAATGAGCACACCACACACTGTCCGCCCTCATACCTGGCCTTATACTGTTCCTTCTGCCTGTATTCCACTCACTTCTCCGCAAATTTTCAGACCCATTGTTCAGGCCCAGATGCAATTCCACCTCCATCATGAACCTCCCCTGTTGTCTGACTCACTGCCTTGGAACACGCTTTGTGTTATCGCTTTGTTCTCCAGCTGGGTAGGACCGGAGCCCTAGAGAGCACTGTGTGCTTAGTGGGACCCCAATGGATGCCCTACTGAATGGCAGTCCCCAGTCACTGAACTGGCAGGTGGTGTCCAGAGATCATGTGGAATTGTCCCTCTGTCCCTAACTTAGACTTTGATAAAAATATGACCCAGAGTGTTTTGTTGTCAGCTGGCGTTGCATCCAAGACCCCTTGCTACCTGATCCCATTCTGCCTTCCCAGCTTCATCTCATATGGTATTCTCCCACCCCTTGCCCTTCCCCTCCTCATTGGCACCTCTTTTCTTTGTCACTGAGCACCTCGCCATTCCTCAGATACACCAGGCTCTTGAATTCTCTATGCCTCTGCATATGCTATTTCCTTGTCTTAGAAAGCCAGCCGCTTATCTTCCCCCCACCCCCCAGAAAACTCCTATTCATCCTCCAAGACCCAGCTGAAAAGTCACCTCACTACGAAAGCAGTGGGTGGAGTCAGCCCCTCCCTCAGCTGAGCCTTCAGGTTTCTGTTATCTGTGACCAGACTAGAGTCTTTATATAAACATCTGCCCCTCCTGTTCTTGTCTCTGCCGGGCACATAGTAGGTCCTCAGTCAACGTTTGCCAACCTTAATATTTGTAGACACTCAGAGCAGTGCCTGGCGCACAGCCAGGGCAATAGGTATTTATTTTTAGGCTCTCAGGAAGAGTTTTTGATGGAAGAAACTTGGAAATTCATCTTGCATCTCACTGAACACTTCTATCACAGTGGAACAGAGACAGAGCTTGTCTGAGGCTTGGTGGCATGCACAGCAGGGGACTGCTTCCAAGGGCTCATGCAAAGTCACATTCTATCAACAATTTTTAAGGTAGCATGTCGACATGTGTGTGTTAAGATTCTGATAAAAAGATGCTAGAGGGCTTCCCTGGTGGTGCAGTGGTTGGGAGTCTGCCTGCCGATGCAGGGGACACAGGTTCGTGCCCCGGTCCGGGAAGATCCCACATGCCGCGGAGCGGCTAGGCCCGTGAGCCATGGCCGCTGAGCCTGCGCGTCCGGAGCCTGTGCTCCGCAGCGGGAGAGGCCACAGCAGTGAGAGGCCCGCGTACCGCAAAAAAAAAAAAAAAAAGATGCTAGAGGAAGCAGTGTGCCGTCAGGAGTTGGTCTGTTTGACGTGTGATTGAAGCGTCAGGGGAGACACAAACCCCCCACCCACTCATGGCACAAGCCATGCCCTCACTCGTAGGCCCCTAGGCCCTGTGGTCAGAACCTGCCTAAGTCTTGGGATGGTAGCCAAGGGAAGCCTGAGAGGAACCCGGGAAGTGGGAGAAAGCAGGTGCTCAGCTGTGCACTGAGGAAGGGAACAGCCTGGCACCCGGGAAGGGGCTGCCGCTGGCTGCAGCCGGGCTTGATCTGTGCTCTGCACAGTAGAGCCTGAGGCCCCCCAGCCTCTGATTGATGCAGATGAGCCCAGAAGACCGCTTTATCGAGGCTGGCATAGGGAGGTTCTTGAGAGAGCCTGTTTTCTGCCCTCCCGTGGCTGATGGAAGTGAGGGACCCACCACTTTTTTCCAAACCATTTATTGCCACTTACCACAGGCTTGGTTTACATCTGCTGCTGAGAGCAGAGTGATCCCAATTTGGAAGTCGTGGAGGTCGTTTTTCACCCGCACTGACATAAGCCATGACTCTCAAAGCTGATGACACACTCCAGATAAGGTCAAATGCTCACAGAAAGGGACATTTGGTGCCTCTGTTGCTTAATCCCTGATTGCAGAGAAGCTGCAGACACTAATGGCTGCTGGGATGTGCCATCCACGTCCCCGAGGGCCGGGGTCCAGGGCCCGGGCCTCCCCGCCTTACGCTCACACGGACACTATTCATCTCCTGCCGGGCACACCGGGCTGGAGGCCCCGCAGACCCTGCCTTGAGAAGGTTTTGGGCCCGGAGGGGACTGTGGCGGGGTGGGGCAGGTACCGGCTGGGCGTGGGCAGGTGGTCAGTAGGCTGCACCCTTGAGGGGTCCCCTTCCCTCTCCACATTTCTCCCCCGACCCGTGGCTGTCAGGTCTCAAGGCCCGTGAGCCTGCAACGGCGCTGATTGGGCCAGAGAGTAGGTGCTGTGGGAGAGAGAAGGTGGGGAAGTGAGGACAGGGAAGTGGCTATAAGATTCTGGAGGAGTGAGCGAGAGCACACGGCGGCCGCTTTTGTTCAACCCGAAGGAAGACACACTAGCCAACAGATCACCTACCCAGGGGCCTCAGGGAAAGCGCATGTGTGGACTTCCTCTGCAAGGCTTGGGTGCGAGGAACGTCAAGTTAAAGCTCTCTACGATTGTGGATGCTCAGTGGGGTCAGAGAGGCGTCCTAGGGGCACCCAGCAGAGTCTTGCTGGGGTCCCCAGTCCTCCAGTCACCCCCGTGGTGCTTACTGCCCAGGCCCACAGGGTCCGTTGGATGGAGAGGTCCCACTCTGCGGCGTGCAGCATCCAGTCGTGGCCTGTGGCTGTGGCCTCTTGCAGTCCTGCCATCGGGTGCTGTATGCGGTGGGTGCAGTCCCTGACACCCTGGGTTCCTCCCTCCATCTCCATCCGTGGTGGGGCTGCTCCAGCTTCTTCCCTCCTGGGAACCAGCCAGCTAAGGCGTCCGGGCTCTCAAGGTGTGTGCTTGCGTGTGAGGGCGCTGTGGGGAGGTGAGGGGGCTGCTTCCCAGAGACCAGTTCTTTCGAAGCAGAGGGCTGTGCTTCCAGGTTTGTTCAGGCTTGGGGTGGAGCGGAGGTGCTTTTTCCTCCTGGTTAGTCCATAGTCACGGATGGGAAGACAGAGATTCCATCATGGGTTTCCCCACATTCCATGATTAAAATCCTGTGCTGGGCCCTTCCGGGCCTCCTTAGGACAGCTGGCGGTCGGACATTATGTAGTGAGTGACGGACTGCGGGGCTCCGCTTCCTGGAAGTCTCCCCTTGAAGCAGACGTGGCCCTTTGAGGAGGTCTGAGGGCTTGGTGGGGTAGTGCTGTGGCGAAGGAGGGAGTCGGGTTCCCCCACTGTGAGCCAGGAACACAGGACTGCATGGGAACTCCTGTTTCCCTTCCTCTGATGCTCTGGTGTGTGGAACCTTTTGGGAAGGGCTGCCTTGGAGGGTGAACGCTTGCTCAGAGGGTGAACGCGGGCCCCCTGCTGGATCTGGGTATCTTGGAGGGGGGTCCTGCCCCTCCTCTACTCTGGGCACAAGATCATTGTAAAGAAAATTACTTTTGTCCCAAGATGCATGTTTCCCATGGGTGGTTTTTTATTTTGTCCACACTCCCCAGCTCAGAAATCTCTTACCTGTCCAGTACAAATCAAATGAGTAATGACTTGCCCCTGAGGGCTGTATTACGGTGAAATTCATCACAGATGGGCTCTCTGCCTTTTTCACTGATGTGGGCGTTCCAGACTGGGCTAAGCCGGGCACAGGACTGGATCACTGAAGGTGTGGGCTCGTAAACGTCCTGTACAGTGGATGAGTGACGGTGCCCTTGGCTCCTGAGTCCCCATGGATTCCCTCCCTGCCGCCCCCCGTGCCCTGCCCAAGGGGGTGCTGCCGGCCCATTCAGACAGCACGTAGTTCCGTGGGTTCCTCCGACTCTGCTTTCCAGGAGGACCACTTGGCTGCTGAGAGCATTGCTGTGATGTTTTCCAAGTTGAGCTGTAAAGGTGTCTAGAAAAAGATGTTTCCGGCAGAATCAGAGAGGAAACAAGGTTGGCCAGGGCACACGGCACACAGTTCTGCTGTTCTCCCTGAGATTTCTCAAACGGCTGCTGTGGTCCCGGCTCCCCTGGGTACCCCCACTCCTTTTCTGAGCTGTCTTCCCAGACAGCCAGCTCAGGGCTTCAGGGATGCTCCGTGAGGGACCTTCCTCACCGCGGTCCCTGCCCTGTGGGAGTTGACTCATCACTAAGCATTTACTGTCCACTGACTCCGTTTCCTATGCGTGGCCGAGCAGGGGCTGAGATTGTGTTGAACAGAAATGAGAGGAGGGACTCTGGCTAATTTGCTTTTTTCTCTACTTTACTCGTCAGTTCAGCTGTCTTTAGTGTACCCTGGAACTTATAAAGTGAAAACTGCTAGGAGACTTCTCTTCTCTCCCTTTTAATAAGCTCTCAAGCTGAAAAAGGCTTGTATGAGAAGAAAGGCAGCCTGAGTCGGTAGGAGTAAGGGCATTAAATAAAATACTCTTTAAGGGTCACGGGGCGTGCGGTGGCTTCGCAGGATTTTTAAATGCCAGCAAGTGGAACATTGGAGTTTGACTCTACAAAGGGAAAGGCCTGAGGGGACGAGGTTCAGGACCTGAGGGGACGAGGTTCAGGACCTGGGTGCGTCCCAAGGCTGCACACTCCCCGGCCCCTGCCCCTGTCTCCCTCTCGCTGTTCCCAACTCACCAGCTGGGCCCGTGGAGAGAGAATCCCACACTCTGCGCCTGAGCCGGAGACTAGCCTCCCTGTCGTTCGAGGGGGCTGTCATGCTTCCAATCCCATTGGGCCTGGTGTCTTTCCCGGCCTTAAAAGCACCCAGGGAGAGCCGGAGATCCCCACAGACAGGACAGGACGAGCAGGCAGATGTGGGCTTTTCCTGGAAGATTCTAATTGTGGTACAGGGAAACCGAAGCTCTTTTTCCTCCCCACACCCAGTACTTACACCTGTCCCCCTTTGCACCAGTGGGGCTCTGGACCCCTGGGAGCACCCATCCCCCTGTCAGAATAAACAGAAGTCCCTACTCTGTGAGCTTTGTAAGTCTTCTCAGCAGAGTGCTTTGTAAACCTCAGGCACTGTATGACCTTGGGCACTGGCGGCATTAATGTTTATTCACTAGGTACCACGTTTGTGCCTTCAGAAGCACATGCTGGGGACCCAGGAATCCCTGTCAAGCTCTACCGAAGCAGGGTTCCAGCCATGGCCCCTGCATGTACCCGGACAGGTCGTTCTGATCAGTCTTGGAATCCCTTCCCCACAGTCGTTGTCTCTGCCCTTTCGTCCCCAAGGAACTCCTACACGGGTGGCCATGCAATGTCTCCCCCATCTCTGATCCCAGGTGCAGAGGGGCCCCTGGCCCCCGAATCAGGGCTTAATTGTAGAGAATGATAAAGCACAGAACAGACCAAGGTCTGAGAAAGATCAAGAGGAAGAGAGAAAATGCTTAATGAGCTCAGAGGAAGAAGAAACACCTCTTCTAATTCACTTAGAAACGGAATCTTCCACCAAACTTTCCCTTATTCTGATTTCAACTCTGCCAGCCCTTCTCAAGCTGTCTTAGAACGTAATTGTCTCATTGTAACCTTAAACCTTGTAATTGTGCCCCAGGACAAATCAGTATTAATTTAGCTGATGTGGCATATCTTATAAATCCTGTGTTCTCCCTCTAGCCTCTATTTGGTTAAGGATTTCCCAAAAAAGTGTATACACCAGGAGAGATGAGCAAGTGCGTGTCGTTTTCAGGCTGCGGTTCTCAGCTGTCTGGAGGCTGGGGAGGAAGGAGGTTCCGGCTTCCTGGGGCGGGGGCTGGGGGATGTCTCCACTCCCACAGCCCGGGTATGTCTTAGCCATGCCCATGCTCAGGGAATTCGAGTCTTCCCTTGAGGAGCCCCAGGGACCCGATGGGTGTCATCCAGAATTTGCAGGGAAACCAGAAGGAAACCACAAATCCACGGGGGGCAGGAGAGGAGGGGGCAGAAAGATTTTGCGGTTGAATCTAAAATACAAAGGGAGGGTAGAAGCAGCCACACAGGGATTTCATTAAGGAGACCACAAAATTTAGCCTTAAGAAGTTCACGCCCATGTGGAGACAGTTCAAGGCCCCATTTCAGGGTAGTAACGAAGGGTTGGGAGGGCTGAGATGTAAAAGTCATGCCCTGAGCTACTGCAGGCAGTAATTACCTGTGGTTATCCGGTTGCTCCGTGAGGAGCCCGGCCATGGCTGTTTCCCAGCCTACCCTCTGCCTCTGTGTGATTTCCCATTTTTCCAGGGTATCTCTGTTCTTACAAGCACATCAGATACATGCTCTTAAGTGAGCTAACATTAAACTCCCAAACAAAGAGTTACAAGTGCTGTTTTATTTCTAGAGATGAAAATTGCACCAGAGTAACTTCTTTATTTGACTACATTACATTACAGTAGAAGGAAGGAGAGGGCTGTGGTACCAAATAGTAATTAACTATTTTTCCTCTGTCCTGAAAACTAGTGCATAGTTAGATCAAAATATGACAGGGTGCATGCTCATTTAATTTTTAAATTGCTTGGTAACTTCAAATAAAACTACTGCAGTGGTTATGTCAGTTATTGTGTAAGTGCTAAACATTCAGTGACATATTGGAAACCGCTGTTGTATTATCTGTGTGGCACAGCGTGATAGCATTAATTCCTTTACCTAGTCAACAAATATAGGGACACCTACCATGCGAAGGTGTCTCTGGGGAGAAGTACTGTACGTGAGAGCATCACGTCAGTCACAGGTACGGAGCAACAGGACCAATTCTGAGGCTCACAACAGTTCACCATTCATTCATTCATTCATTCATTCATTCAACAAGCATAGATGGAACTTCATCCCTTGGCCCAGGTTCCTGCTCACACCACGTTCACAGTTTATCAGAGAGGAAGCAATGAGAACAATTATCATGGCAAATACACAGGTGGTACATGAGAAGCACAGGCAAAAGCATCAAGGAAGAGGGTCCCATCCATTCATTCATTCATGCATATGCTCACTCAGCAGTTCATTCATCCTCAAACACTGGGAATGTGCCTCAGTCCCTGTCTTCATGGAGCTTACAGGGTGGAGGAAGGGACAGATATTCATCTGACAATCACATGAAGAAATGCAAAATCACAACTCTGGCAGGTGCCTCAGGGAGCGGTATCTCTTGGGTAGGGGCTAAATAGGCACAGCACAGGGAAGAGAATTTCAGGCAGACGGACTGGCCAGTGCAAAGGCCCTGTGACAGAGGGAGCTGGGTGAATCTGAGGACTGAAAGGCGGGCAGTGGGGCTGGGGGGCAGAGAGGAAGGAGGAATTGTGCGCTGAGCTGGAGAGAGGTGGAGACGGCCCATAGACCTTGCAGACATGTTCAGGATTTTGGTCTCTATCTGCAGAGCGGTGGGTGGCTGTTTTGCCGTGTGAAGGGTTGTTTAAGGGCTCACGTAGGCAGGATGTAGGCAGGGAAACCAGTGGAAGCCTGGGTGTGTGGTGGCCGTTTGTATGGGGCAGTGGTGGAGAAGACAAAGCCTGCGGTTTGGAGGTGAAAGCTGAATAGGGGTCTGCAGGCGAGCTGGCTGGGGCCAGGAGGTGCAGGCCAGGGAAGGTCGGCACAGATGAGAGTGCAGCAGCCCAGCCATCAGATGGGCAAACACCTCTTAGGCTCGGTGACTCTTACTGGAGGTCACCGCACGTAACAAGGGCCTTCAACACACCAGACGCCCTTGGATATCTATCTAATTGGTGGTCCAAGACCTTTCCCTAAAGGACTTTAATCTCCTCCTTTGTATATGAGAGGATTACTTTCATTTTCTGAAGCCAGTCCCACAGGTGTGCCCACCTATCGCCTACTTATCTATTATGAACCTGTGCAAATTGGGTAATTGTGTGTGCAAATGGGTGGTTAGGTGTGTGTGGGTATGTCATTACTAGAGTTGGATTTGTAAATGCTCATTTCCTTAAATAACCCCCCTCCCACCCCTACTTCTCTACTACCTCCCTGCCCCACATCACATGTATCCCCAGGTGTGTGACAGGCCCAGGTGTATCTCTTAGGTCTGCTCCACTGCACCAGCAGAAATGCCATCTTCAACATCCTGCCCCCAGGCCCCTATGTACCACCACACGCCATCCCACCCCTCCATCAAGAGAAAGGAAAACACAACATTTCCCCTTCTGCCATGTTGGGTGGTAATTGTTAGCTCTGCCTATAAATAGTATGGCCTGGAAAGTACACGTGAGAAGTCACTTCTCTCCACATCAGCCCTACCTTCCCACAAGAGAATCACGGTTCATTAATGCACTGGACACGCACACGCCAGTGCTGGGGAGACACTGCGACTTGGAGGAAAGGGCACTGGCTGTGGGGTCACACACATCTGGTCCTCATTTCAGCTCAGCTGCTCATGAGCTCTGCTGCCCCTAAAAATAAAGATAAAGCACATGAAGGGTTAGGGCCTGGTGCAAAGTTGGCCGACGGTGAGACTATTACTTGTATTAATGTTATTGACCTGAATGAAGGTTCTAGTCCTAGGCCTGTCACCCAGACCTTTGGTTTATCTGTCTGAGGAGGGCTGCTCCTGCCCAGTACCCTTTGCTGGGAGAGCCCACAAGTTCCCCTCAGTGATACTGGTGATGACGTTTTCGTACTATGTTCTTTCTGACATCAAGCCTTGCCTCTGCCGTGATGAGATGCTTCCTGAACAGTTGTGTCTCTGCGTTTTGCTGAGTCTCAGATGCACTAAAGGATCTGCCTCTCTCCATTGTAGTTTATTGGGAACTTTTAATTATTTATTTATTTATTTATTATTTTTTTTGCGGTACGCGGGCCTCTCACTGCTGTGGCCTCTCCCGTTGTGGAGCACAGGCTCCGGACGCGCAGGCTCAGCGGCCATGGCTCACAGGCGCAGCCGCTCCGCGGCATGTGGGATCTTCCTGGACCGGGGCACGAACCTGTGTCCCCTGCATCGGCAGGCGGACTCTCAACCACTGCGCCACCAGGGAAGCCCGGAACTTTTTATTATTTTAATGCAAGTTCAAGTTTATTTGGAATGTAAGATTTAAGATCACTTAACATTTTTGTTCTCGTTATGTTTTTTTTGTTAACTGATTTTACTTTTTAGAGCGGTTTTAGCTTCATGGGAAAAAACTGAGCGGCAAGTACAGAGTTCCCGTATACTCCCTGTCCCCCCAACAGCCACAGTCTCCCGCTCTTGGGACATCCCACACCCGAGTGGTACATTTGTTACAGTTGATGCACCTACACTGACACATCCTTATCGCCCAAAGTCCATCGTTTACATTAGGGTTCGCTCTTGGTGTTGTACATCCTATGGGTTTAGATGAATGTATCCACCATTGCAGTACAGTACACTACAAACTGTCATACAGCAGTTTCACTGCCCTAAATATCTTCTCTGCTCTGCCTATTTCATTATGTTTTTAAAAACGACTTCTCATCAAGCGAAAAATGGCAGTCACAAAAAATGCCAGCCTGTTATTCAGAAAGATGCTGGGTAACTGCCCTCACCCTCACCCAGGAGGGTGATTTTATCTGTAGGAGGGAATTTGGACTGTCAGATGTCTTCCAAGTGAGAGATCACATGATCTGTGTTCTAGGGTTCATAAAATAACCAGTTTGAAAGAAAATGTCCAATTTGACTTACATTTTTTGGATCATTTTGAAGTTCTAGAAATTTGTGGTTTACTTTATTTTGGCAGTGTCTTCAGATTCTTCTCTTCCATCCATCTTTCATTTCGAAGCTCTATGTAGACTGCCAATTGTCACAGAGCAGCAGTTTCTGAGAAGAGAATCTAGAAGTGGTTCCAGGGAAAAGGGAAAGTTTTCACAGGATGTGTCCTGCCTCCCTTCTGCTCTGTGGGGGGCAATCTTTAAAGGGCTTCAGGACCCTCAGCCAGATGGGAGCCTTGGCCTTCCTGCAAGCCTGCTTCTTACTCCTCAACTTGTTGTCAGAAGCCAGAGGTCCCGGGTGGCCATTCCACCGCCCAGGGCCCTAAGGTTGAAAACTTGAGCATTTAAAGTTCGTTAGAACTTGTTACTTCAGCGCTTGGCTAACAGACTGGGCTGACAATTGGGGTTTGAGACTTAGATGATTAGAAGGACTGCTCCTGTCCCCGAGTTTCTCCTAAATCTCATGATTCATGAGCACATCATGCTCACAATGTCTAAACTCATCTTTTGCACCATAAATGGGAGGGTTTTGCTGGAAAGAACTCTCATTGGCTCGGGGCTCTCCAGCTAGCTTCATCTCTTGTCTATTTTGTCGAGCAAAACCGCACGTGATAAAATTGCATAGAACTAAACACACACACACATATACACCCCCCCAAATGGGTGTATGAAAAACTGGTGAAATCTGAATAAAGTTGGGGGGTTGTATCAATGTCAGTTTCCTGGCTGTGATGCTGTATTACCGTTTTGCCCGATGTCACCAGGGGGAGGAACCAGGGGAAGGGTATGCAGGACCCCTCTGTATTATATCTTATAACTGCCTATGATCTACCGTTATCCCCAAACAAAAAGTTAAGAAAAACCAGCTTTCAGTTCTTTGTTTTATACTGTCAT
This sequence comes from Delphinus delphis, assembly GCF_949987515.2. Lineage (NCBI taxonomy): Eukaryota > Metazoa > Chordata > Mammalia > Artiodactyla > Delphinidae > Delphinus > Delphinus delphis. The sequence continues at coordinate 20,127,825 of NC_082702.1, read as the reverse complement.
TTCCATCTGACTCCTTAGATTTTGGTGTTCTCTGTATTCTTTACTAATCTGCTTCATTTATTTAAGTGTTAATTGACCTTTGTTTATTTGGTTTCTGTACTAGAAGCCACTCAACAGTAAGACCAAGGTATTAGGGCTTGGAGAAAGGAGTCTGAGAAGACCCTCATCCTCGCAAGAGGGTAACCTATGTTCAGAAATAAGTGGACATGAGAGAGAAGAATCCCCCAGTGGAGAGAGTAGATGACTGGCTCTCAACATGGATTTAAGAGTTTACAAATAGACCAGGTCTACAGTGTTAGAAAGTATAAACAGAAAATAGCACATGATTTAAAAAATTCATTCTTTAGTTTTCTTTTGAAATAATTATAGATTTACAAGAAGTTGCAAAGATAGTACAGAGAAGTCCTATGTACCCTTACTCAGTTTCCCCCATTGCTTATTTCCTGTGTAACTGTCCTATAATAGCAAAACCAGGAAATTGACATTGCTGCAATGTGCACATAGTTCTATGTCATTTGATCACATCTGTAGACTCTGTAACCACCACCTCAATCAAGATACGGAACTGTTCCATCATCACAAAGATCTCCCTCGTGCTACCCCTACCCCGAGGAGTGTGCTCCTTGCTATGGATGGCCCACCATTTGTTTAACATTCACCTCTGGTGGGACATTTTGGTTGTTTCCAGCTTTTAGCTCTTACAAGTAAAGCTGCTATGAACAACAGAGTATAGGATTTTGCGTCGAAATAGATTTTCATTTCTGTAAGACAGACACTCAGAAGTGCAGTTGCTGGGTTGTATGGTGAGTGTATGTTTCATTTTGTAAGAAACTACCAAACTATTTTCCAGAGGGGCTGTACCATTTTACATGTGGGCCAGCAGTGTGTGAGAGATCCAGTTTCTTTGCACCCTGGCCAGTATTTGGTATTGTCACTGTTTTTAATTTTAACTGTTCTAGGAGGTGTGTTGTGGTATATTATTGTGATTTTAGTTTGTATTTCCCTAATGGCTAGTGATTTTGAACATCTTTTCTTGGTTTATTTGCCATCTTTATATCCTTTTTCATGAAACGCCTGGTCATGTCTTTTGCCCATTTTCTCATTCTATTATTTGTTTTTTACTGTTGAGTTTTGAGAGTTCTTTATATATATTAGATGTGAGTCCTTTGTCAGATACATGGTTTGCAAATATTTTCTTCCAGTCTGTAGCTTGTCTTTTCATCTTCTTAGCAGGGTCTGCTACAGAACAAAACTTTTAATTTTGATGAGATCCAGTTTATCAATTTTACTTTTTATGAATCCTCCCTTTGGTGACATATCTGAGAGCTATTGCCCAAGGCCTAGGTCCTGATGATTTCTTTCTTATATTATCTTCTAAAAGTTTTATAGTTTCATGTTTTACATTGAAATCTGTGATGTGCTTCAAGTTAATTTTTGTATTAGATGTGAGATTTAGGTCAAAGTATTTTTTTTTTTTTTTTTTTGCTTATCGATATCCAATTGTTCCAGCACCATTTGTTGAAAACACTATCTATCCTTCACTGAATTGCTTTTGCATCTTTGTAAAAAATGGAAAATGTTGGGGCAACTTCTGGGTTTTCTATTCTGTTCCATTGATCTCTGTATCTTGGTCTTTGAGAGTAAGAAAGAAGGACTCCAGGGTCCGGGTTAGGCTCCCAGGGCCTCTGGCCTCCCCTAGGAATGGATGTGGGCCCCAGAACTGGGTGCAGCACCCCATGGGGGATTGCCCTGCACATGAGCATGTGTGAGGGACTCCCCAGACCACCTTCTCTGCCGCACTCCCCAGACATTGCTGTTTTTGGTCTCCTTTTCCTTCCTTTCCTTGCTTAACGCATGTTCTCAGATTAAAGTGGGATTTTCTAAAGCAGATTTTTCTATCATGGGGTAAAAACTGTAAATAAACAGAATTATCATAACAATTTAAATAGTAATAAAATATGTTTTTCTGTTTCTATTCAGAGAAGGAGAAAGGTAGCTAGAGAAGATGAAAGGAAGATCTAGATTTGTGGGTGGTAGGTGTGTGTGTTTTTTCCCCTTTTCTTCTTCAATAATAGGTACAGAGTTTTTGTAAAAGACTTCAAGGCAAAAGGAAAAAAATAGCATATACTGTTATGGGGTTATTTTTATCTTTCATTTTTATGACAACTTATTTGTACTTAAGAGAAGCTTTCCAAGGAGTTAGAAGCATCATTAAATAAAGACTGTGAAATGTGCAATATGGCTTATTTATTTAAATGTTAATTGGTCCAACGAACACTTCTAATTAGCTCTATATTTGCTTAGCAAAAAGTTTTACAAATTCCAATTGTGAAAAGCAGCTATTTTGAGCTGGTAAGCATGTTGCAGCCTCAGCCATGATTTTTCTATAGTTCTCAGCCCTTGAAGGCACAATTTAATTTTTCATGTATGCATACTAGCAACGGTAAACACTTGCGAGTGTAAAGAACCTTCTTTAATTAGCTGCACAACAATTAAAGGATTCACAAACTAAATTGAACCCTGTCTCGGTGCTTACTAGCTGAATTCTACCACCTGTCACAACAGCGCTTTGTTCAATCTGTTATGCAAAATCATTATAGCAATATAGCGGAGGGGAAAAAAAAGAGAAAACAGCAATTATTTCTTACTTTTCTCTTGAATGGGTTATTTTGGGTTATACTGATGTCAGGTTCATTGAAGCTAACCTTTTGAAATCTGTAACAGCATAATACTTCTAAGGCAGCCTCAACATGGCTAGAAGAATATTTCGTTTTACTCTTCTAGGAGGTAGTGCTCGTCCTTAAAGTGTGTGGGGACTATGGTCATTTGAAACAACCTGTTCTCTCAGCTGCCTTCTCTTTTCCCCTTCTCACGAGGAAGCCTCAGCAGTCTCCTGTGTTACAAACACATGCAAACCACTGTAGATGTGAGTTTGAAAATGACGTTCTCATGCTGCCTTTTCCAAAAACATACCAACTCACATCACTCCACCAGTTTGATCACTTACTACAAAAATGTGTGTGTGTGTGTGTGTGACTGTTAATTTTTGAAAATTAAAAAATAATTTTAAAAAATGTTTAAACATCTGATCTACGCTGACCTACCCTCCTGCAGACAGGGTTGGAGGGAACCCTCACCCCTTTGCTGATTGCAGACACAAAGGTTTTATTGTGAGGCCCAAATCCGAAGCCTGACGTGGCAGACTCCGTGCAGTCCAGGGATAAATGTTTACATTCGGTGTTGCCTCCTCTGGCCTCTGGTCGGACTGCTGGCAGCTCTGTGGGTGCTCAATACAGAGAGAGTGGGAGGGAGGAGGGAAGGCGGGCGTGCACCTCCGCTGACGAGCGGCGCTGGGAGATGCTCTCTGGCAGTTGCTTAAAATGGCATCAAGAACATATTGTTAGTTCCAGCCTCTGAAGCATATGTGGTCTGGGCATCTCAGACGTTGAAGTGATTATAGACAAACAGCCGGGCTCATTCAGGGGGCCTGCGTTTTCCGGCATTACAATATTTTTTAGAAGTTGCCTCTTTACGTCATTTCATGAAAATGTGCAAAGAAGACAAGGCAGCTCTTTGAAAATACAAACTCTTTCCCAAAAAAATGCTGAAAGAAGGAAAGTGAGAGCCAAAGGTCAAAGGCTGAGCAAGAGTGTGTTTCTCTATTTTTTCTGTTTCTTAAGCAGAGAGGAAACTCTCCCAGTTACAACATTTCGGGAATCAGGACCATCTTTGGTCAGGTCCAGGAGGGAGACCTTGCAGAGTATGGGGACTTCCTTCTTCTTGCTGCTGAAAACCAGACTCTTAGGCTGGTCCAGGGTTGGTGCATGTACATTCAAGTGAGTTACTCTCCACTTCACTGAAGTTCATGAAAGGATTGTGTGATGCAAAGTTGAAGCCCCAGGAAGAAGGCTACTTACTGCTTCCTGCAGCCTCGTCTGGCTCTGAATTTGGCTGCACTTCTCATGGCCAGAGTCTCCTGGCTCTGGGTCCATCTCTGATTGTCCCTGGCTCGCAGCGCTTTCCTGACGGCAAGGGTCTGCACTAGGCCTTTGATGGGAGCCTGCTGGTGCCTTCGCGATGGTCCGTAGTAGGCTCTCAATGAACATCTGCTGTTTAACGTAAATGGAATCTTCACTTGGCTGAAGAACTCATGGGAATTTAAGGGTGAATTCAGGCAACTTAATCCTTTTCAGCCTTTCCCTCCAGTGGCCCAGGCTTCCCTTTTTTTGGCTGTTCATCTAAAATCTCCTTACCATGATGTACTATTTATTCTCTCCTACATTCCTTGCTGCTAGTCTTGCAGAAAAAAAGGTCTGTGGAATGACTTCCAGGCCAGCACTGCCTTGTGGAGGGCCAGCTTACCATGTGCACGGACCTGGGTCTGAGCGCCTGGGAGGCTGCCTTGCCCTCCAGGGGCTCCCAGTCTGGTTGGGGAGCCCCAACTTTCTGAGAAAAGGTGGAGACAAGCCCAGGTGCGGATTCCTTACTGGCGGCAGGCTGGAGGGATCCACTGGTTTCCTTCACTTCCAGCTGCCTCAACTGCAGGGCCACTTGAGTAGTGGCAGCTTAGAGGGTAGATTCATGGCGCACGGAGATGGGTCCAGTGATACCATTATCAGATCCATGGCTTTAGGCAAGTTTTTTAACCATGCCTCAGTTTCCTCATTTATAAAATGGGTATGGCGATAGTAAAATTATCTCATTGAGTAATGAGAATTAATTGAAGACACTTAGAACAGCACTAAGTGCAATAAAAGAAGTGTTGTTAGTTACCTTTATTGCCGTCCCTGTTATGTCATCCTCATTGCTGATCCCTGACCTTGAAGTCTTTCTAGTGATGTGAACTCCTAAGGTCATGGGACTGAAAGGAACTTCGGGAAACCATGTCCTAGCTCAGGCTGGACAGGCTGATGAGCCTGCAGACCAGTGCCTTCTGGGAAGCTTCCTGCAGGGCACTGAGCCATCGAGACTATGCTTCTCTCTCGCGCGCCTCTTGCCGGCCTTCCTCGTGGTGCTGCTCCTGGGTGTGGTGTTCTAGTCTAGAAGGCAGATTCTTCAGAACCAGCATCATCAGAGTTCTCCCAAAGTGGGTTCCACCTGTGCCCCTGGAAATTGGCACTACTTATGGGAGGATGTGCAGATGCCCACCAAGAGGCACGCTTCAGTCAGATCCCTGGAGAATCCCTGTCGGAGAGAGTCAGGAGCTATTGAGCACTTGCTACATGAGAAACATGTGTGATGCGCAGGGCTCATGGGAAGAGAACAAACATTTCTAACATGTGAATTTATAACCTCATGGAGGCTTGGAGGAAAGTGGACAACCGATCGACCACGACGGGTGCGGTTGATCTGGGCTGGGAGAAAAACAGCCCAAACAGAAGGGAGTGGGAGGCAGGAGAGCCTTAAGTGGTTAGAGGATCAGGGAAGAATCAGGGAGCAGATGCCAGGGGCACAAGTTACAACTGGCGTTGGGCTGCTGGGGCTGGGATGGCCTCTCAAATGCATTTTCTGTGAAATCCACACCCCTTTGCTCCAGGCCAGGAGATAGCAGACTGATGTAGGAGAGCTCTGCTCTTGGAGAAGGATAATTTGTAAGGCTATAAATACCTGAGATAGGAAGTGCATATTTGTAGCTCTGATCATTGAGGAAACTTGGATTATCTAGTGGTAACAGAGGTCATTTCCTAGATCTGTCTCTACACAAAGGAACTATGCTGCCAGTTTTCCTTTTCAGGACTGGGCCATGTGCCAGGGCCAGCACAGGTTGCAGGGTTCGGCACCTGATGCAGTGACCCTTGGTAAATGACTGTTGAATGACTGCATGACTGTCTCCAACAAACAAGGTTTTGTACTGAATGTGCTTACTTAAATCAGGGACCACCACAATTTGTAGGTGTTTCCCCATAAATTGCTACTAGGTTCCTCATGGTGAGAACCTTGGAAAAAAACACGTGTCTCCTAAATCATCTAGAAAGAGGTGGTGGCCAACAGGAGCCTGATGGAGAAGACAGAGGGCTTTACCACCCCCGGGGTCTCTGCTGGGGAACCATCATGTCAGACCTGCCAGTGTCCTAGGTGAGAAAGGACTTGGCTTTTGCAGCAGTTGTTGCCACTCTTGCGCCTGTCACTTGACTCACTTATAACCTAGAACACAGCAGGTGACTGGATAAAGAACCACTGGAACACCCCCCACTCTGTATCTTCCTGGCCTAGCATGCCCTGTGTGACCAACAGATGAATTATGTGGAGGCTTGGATGCTGAACGTCTACCGAGGGTGTTCTTTCTTTTCATTTCTATATACATTTTGCTAATTTTTCTTATCCTTACATGCAAGCTTACTTTGAAAAATCAGAAGATAGAGACGAGCAGCAGGAAGACGAGGATGGAATCCCTTGTGATCACCCATGTTGGCTCTTTGCTGTGTGTCCTCCTAGACTATTTTATGCATGCCTATTTTCTTTTGCTGTTGTACACAAGGTGGGATTGTACTCCCTATGCCATTTTATAATCAGCTGTTTAATTTAATACATTCTTCTATATACCCTTTCTGATGAGTGCAAACACAATTGCATAACTTTACCATGATTTATTTATTTAATTGAATCCTGTGGGTGGACATTTAGGTGGTTTTCATTTTTTCTTCTCATTTGAAGTGAAGACTGGGCTCCTTGTCTTTGGCTCCTAGAAGGGTGACCGGAGTTTTCTTTCTTTGGGGGAAGGAAAGTGACAGTCATGGAATCAGTGGCATTGTTTTGCCTGACCTGGTGTGCACTGTGAATGCTTGCCTCAGCAGACTCATTACCAGCCCTGGCGGGGTCTCAGGTGCATGCCTTTGGGTTAGAGGTGGGGATACAAGAGAGGTGGACTGTGTCCTTTTTCTTGTGAGTGGGTGTGTGTACATGTGCACATACACATGCGTGCACACAGGTTTAGAGGAAGTTAAATCTGTTCTTCACTCTAGGTTTCCAATGATTGAATCCAAACCATCCAGACCATGAGGGAGAGTGTGAAAGTCCACACCCTAGTATAATTGGCCCCTCAAGGTCTTCACTGCCCCAACTCTCTCTGGTGTTAAACACTCTTCTGTACCATTTTTGATGAATGCATGGTATCCAGTTTAGAGTGTGCCCATGTGGGCCAATCCTCCACCTTTTCTTCTCCCTTCCATCCCCATCCCGTCACACCTTCATCCTTTTACCTCCTTCTCTCCAATACCCCATCTCTATTCCTTTTCCAGGCTGTGGCCTTTTCTACAGGAATTAAAACTTCACCACCCTCTTCTAATGCCATCAAAATCTTCTTGACCTCTGATGAGAGCTGGGAGATGCTCTCTCTTCTACCAATTTCAGCAGCAGAGAGGGATACTGGTAGGGTGGAGGAAGGAAGCGAAGGACGGACATCAGTGTGGCCTCATATCTGAATTGCAATCTGTTTTTGTTTTCTTTGTTATTTGTTAACTATCCATCCGTCCATACATACATCCATATCTTTCTATCTATCCTTCCATCTGTGATAGCTAGAATGGTATCTGGCATAGAGTAGTTGCTCAATTAACATTTGTTGACTGGATGAGTGAATGAATGAATAATATAAAAGTCAGAAGTTTTGAACTTGTAGAGTTTATTTCCTATGAACAACCTGCAACAGGTCCACCTATCAGGTTCAAATTACCCTGCAAGCATAACGTTTATACCTTGTTTTGCTGAAAGGGCATATTGAGACCTCCTAATCTTGCAGAGCTCTCTTTTCTAATGTAGTCATACTTGGGAGGCATCCTGCCTAATTTTCTCCTTCCTAATCCCTGGTCTCCCCACCCTTTCCTCTCCTTCCCTTGGCAGCAGGCCAGGAAGAAGGACAATCGACTTGCACTTTTATAAATCACACTTTGATGAACATTATTTTAGCTAAATCTTTGTACACATTCTTAATTATTTCCTTAGGTTTAATTGCTAGATGTGGAATTGTTGGTTAAAGGGAATACACATTTAAAGATTTTAATACCTGTTGCCAAATTGCCCTGCTTTCAGTCATGTTATATCAAATTAGTACCTCCCCCCTCCAACATACACAAATTATAACAGTGCCTCTTTCGTTATATTCTACCAATACTTATATTATTATACCAATACTAATACTGAGTATTATTTAGCAAAGTAGTATCGATTTGATATGGAAAATGTCTCATTTTACTTTTCATTTCTTGAGCTTAATATATATGTATATCTATATTTTAGGTAGTTATTAATCTATATACCTTTATGTCTGTATCTGTATATATCTATAGATAGATAGATGTTTAATGAAATGTCTATATTTGGTGATTTACCTGTTCACGCCCTCTGTGTGGTTTCCTTCCGGGTAGTTGAATTTTCTTTTGAACTGTAGGATCTCTTCATACATCAAAGATATTAACCCTTTGTCTTTTACATATCTTGTAATTGTTTCTTCCAAGTTTTTCATGTGCCTTTTAATTTTGTACATGGTGCTTTTTAATGAGATGAAGGGATTTAAGTAATCAAACCTTTTAGTCTATTCCTTTGCTGTCTTTGGTGTCATGCTTTGAAAATAATTTCTTACCCCATTATTATGTTAGTATACTAATATACTCCTAAGTTTACCTTCTCATGTATTTATGGTCTTATTTTCTAATATAAATCTTTAATCCATCAAGTATTTATATTATTAGGGCAAAATTTTATATCTGTACCCTACACACATATATACATATTCAGGATTTGCTATTACGAATGAGATTTTAAAATTATATTTTCCAAATAATATATAAGACTATATAGGAAAACTATTTTTATTTTGTTTTTACATAAATAAAACAAGTTTTAAGAATTACATTAGAGAAATATAGAATGAAAAGTGAAAGTCTTATTTAAATCTCTCATCTCCACTCCAGTTCCTCACCCTTCCCCAGATAATGATTATGAGTGGCTTGATGTATCTCTGTCTGTATATACATAAATACACATCAAATATAAAGGAGTTCTTGTTCTCATTCTTTCTCCAGTTAGAGAAATGCTACAGTAAACGTTCTGGAACATACATGTGTATTTCTATATTAGAGATGACTATAGGAGGTATTAAGTTAAATTTTCATGGATATTGCTGAATTGCTTTCTAAAAAAGGAGCACCAATTTACTTTTCTGCAGATAGTGAGTGAGAGTGGTCTTGCTAACAGTGGGGAAATAAAGCTCTAGTTTTGGGCAATATGATACACCAAAACTATTTTAATTTTATATGAATTTTCCTTATCTTTTTCATAAAGATATACTTCCCACTTATATGACTTCCTTTATAAATGTCCTCTTTATATTTTTATATATTTTATTGTATATTTGTTCTTTGCCTTCATGATATAAAGGAGCGCTTTATATATCAATCTCCATATTTTGTGCATATGTGTGTGGCAGAAGAAGGTGTAAAAAATTTTGCTATCTTTTGAATAATGGCATTTGAGTCCTCTTTACTAAAGATTATGAAAAAAATTCTACATTTTTATCAATGACTTCTTAGTTCTTAAAAAAATTTTATTGAAGTATAGTTGATTTACAATGTTGTGTTTAATGTCTGCTGTACAGCATAGTGACTTAGTTATATATATATATATTCTTTTTCATATTCTTTTCCATTATGGTTTATCACAGGATATTGAATATAGTTCCCTGTGCTATACAGTAGAACCTTGTTGTTTATCCATCCTATATATAATAGTTTGCATCTGTTAATCCCAAACTCCCAGTCCTTCTCTCCCCCACCCCCTTCACCCTTGGCAACCACTATCTGTTCTCTATATCTGTAGATGACTTCTTAGTTTTAAAAGTATTTTTGTGTGAAGTATTTCATGTGACATATTTGTCTAAATGGTAGCCCATTGTCCCAGTACATTTACTCATCATTCTGTTCTTTCACTGCATATGAGTCATTAACTTTATCTAAACCACGTGTCTCTTTGGGAGTTCTCTATCTGGTCTCTTGACTTATTTATCTACTCCTGTATATGACCCTATTATTTCAATTACTATAGTTTTATTATATTTTGACTTGATAGTTTACATGCCCTCTCCTTATTCTCCTTTCTTACAGTTTACTTGGCAGTTATCACATTGTTTTTTTCAGATGAGTTTTAGATTTCACTTGCTAAGTTTGATAGACGATCCTTTCAGCAATTTGGCTTGATTTATAGATTAATTTCATAAAAATTTACATATTTACAATATCATCTTTCCATCCATGAACATGGTATATCTCTTCATTTATTCAGGTCTTATTTTATGCACTTCCATAAAGTTTTATGTTTTACTTCATATAGGTCTTGCCCATTTCTTATTATATTTATTTTTGTATGTTTAAAATTTTCCTCTGATAATTTATAATTGGTTTTTAATGTATAAGAAAACAATAATTTTCAGTGTATTGATCTTATCTTTGACCTCTAATTGAACATTTATTAGTACCAACAGTTTTGTACTTCATTCTTTGGATTTTTTGCATATAGTCATTTTGAGCTGTTAACAGTGACTGTTTTGTCTGTTCCTTGTCAATAATTTTATCTCATAGTTTCTTTTTCCTCTATAAAAATCACATTGTTTGCATTGGCTAAGACTTCCAGGACACAGTGTCTTGTTGCTAGCTTTAACAGAAATGCTTCCAATATTTTGCCATCAAACATAATGTGTGATGTAGGCCATGTATCTCTTTATAAATTAGGAAGGAATGTTAAGTTTTATCAAGTGTTTGGGACATTGTTGATATAATATGGTTATTCTCCTGTAAGATGTTAATATGGTGAATTGATAGGTTTCCTGTTGTTGAATGATTCTTGAATTATTGGAGTAAACTGTGGTTGTTCTTTGATGAATTACTATTTTATCTTAATGTACTACCAGGTTCATTTCACTGATATTGTATTTAGGGTATTTACATTGATGTTTATAAATGAGATTGTCCTATAGCTTCTATAGGTAGTAATTGTGTTAGTAGTAGTTCTTATTCCTCCTCCCCCTCCTCTTTCCTCTCCTCTCTCCTCCTCTCCCTCCTCTCCCTTCTCTCTCTCCTGTTCCTCCCCATCCCCCCTTTCCTTCTCCTTCTCATCCTCCTACTGCTCAATGAGTGCCCAGCAAGTCTGGGGGCTTATTCCTCCTCCTTTTCTTTTTTCTCCTTCCTCCTCTTTCTCCTCTTCTTCCTCATCCTTCTACTTCTCTTTCTCTTTTTCTTCTATGCTATACCTAGTAGCACTATCCTAGTCTCAGAGAATGAAATGCGGAGTTTTCTGTTTTTCTGTGCTCTGGGACAGTTTATAAACATAGAGATAACCTTCCTTTGAAGGTCTAGTAAACTATGAGCATAAAACTGGGCCTTTTATTTTCTTTCTTTTTTGATGTAGCTATTCATTATCTTAAATTTCTGCTATTTTTATTATTTTATTCAAGTATTTAACTTCTCCTTGAGTTATATCTGATCATTTTTATAGATAAATCATTCATTTTAATGGAGATTTTCAAATTAAAGATATAAAGTTCTGTATTCTTTTATAATTTTTAAGTCTGCTTTGTATCTGAATTTATTTCCCCTTTCTCAGTACTAATGTTTATTTGTATATTCTCTCTTTATTCCTATCCACTTTGTCAAGTTTGTTTTCTTGGTCTTTTCAAAGAACCAGCCTTTAGTGAGACTTCCCCCAACCCCCCCAGAGGGCAAGGGGAGGAGGATGTTCTATTTAATTAGTTTCTACTGTTATTTTTACTAATCCCTTCCTTCTATTTTCTTTGGGTTTATTTTTACTTTTTTCCCTCAGCTTCTTGAATTGAAGGCTTAGTCCATTTTTCAATTCTTTTCATTTTCTATTCATTACATTTAAAGTTACAGAATTTCTTTTGAGAACTGCTTTAGCCACCACCTAGAAAAAAATTTTTTGTCATCACTTTGTTTTTACTTTTAATTAATGTGGTTAATATGATTTCTATGTTATGGAACCTTATTGAAGTATGTGTGTTCTAATACATGTAACATCTTTGAAATGTTTCATGGGTATTTGTAAAGATTTCACATTTTCTTTTGGGTATGGAATTCTGTCACTCTACTCTTATTTTTAAATTTATTGAAAAAAATCTACTTTTCATATGAATATTTGAGGAAGATATTGGAAAATTTCCCTTGATGGATTTGTTAGAGTTGCATTAAATTATTCCAGTTTTTGCATCATGCATAAAGCTTTGTTGTTAAGTGCACAGAAGTTTTAACGATGATGATTTCTTGCAGTTTTCTAGGAGATTGTACCCCTTTTTTGACATAAGAATCCTCTGTTACCTGTTTAGTAGTTTTGCTTTAAATTATATATTTTTGATATATTGTAATACCTATTTGATAATATTGCAATACCTATTTTTATTTTGCTAACATTGTTTCATATGTGTTTTTTCTATTCCTATATTTTCAACCTTCATGTGTAAGCTGGTTCTCACATAAAGAGTATAAAATTGGAGAATTGTGGACATATATTTAACCTAATCCAATATCTGATATTCCCTCTCTTTTATGATTTTAACCCATTAACATTTATTAAGTTTACTGACATGTGGTTTTATTCCTGCTACCTTATTTTATGTTGTCTGTTACCATGTCACATCAAATTTTTTATTTTAATTCTTTTCTCCCTCTTATTGTATGGATCAAATTCTTTTTGTTATATTTTCTTTTATTTTCTGATTTAGAAATTGTATACCTGAGATCTAGTCATATAGTGGTAACACTTGATTTCTAATATGTACATTTAAACGTGTGTGTGTGTGCATGTATGTGGACATTCAGCATCCAGAGCCTCCTTTCAACAAAACAAGAAGTTTTGCATGCTTTTACTTTTTATCTGATCTGTCATCTGGTCCCAGTCCCACCTCTTTCCCCCTTCCTTTTATGTTAAAATGATCTATGATTTTAATTCTAGACTTTTTCTTAAACATTATGCACTATGCATTATTTAGACTTAAATATAAAAGTTGACTGACATTTGGTTCACCCCTCTTTTAAAATTTTCCTTCTTCTGTTGTATTAATTCCTTCAGAGGTGTCTGAGTCCTTTCATGTCTGAAAATGTGTTAATTTTATCTTTCACTCGATGCTGTGTATAGAAGTCTAGGTTCAAAATAACTTCCTCAGCCCCTTGATAATATTCCTTGATGGTTTTGAGACATCTAATGTTGATGATAAGTCTGATGACAAACCAATTCTCACTCCTTTCTGGATGAGCTATTTCTTTTCCCTTTCTTTTCTTTTCTCTTCTCTTCTCTTCTTTTCTTTCTTTCTTTCTTTCTTTCTTTCTTTCCTTCCTTCCTTCCTTCCTTCCTTCCTTCCTTCCTTCCTTCCTTCCTTCCTTCCTTCTTTCTTTCTTTCTCTTTTTATTTTTCCAATTTTTGTCTTCTTCTCTGAGTCTGGAAGTTTCTTTGGATGTGACAGTATGTAAACTTTTTTTTTTTTCTTCAGAAAATTTCCCAGTGCCTGAGGGATTCTTTCAAAGTTAATTTTCTTTTTTTATTTTTTCAGTCTACAGACATTTTCTTTTTCTACTATCATCATCATCATCATCATCATCATCATTTCTTAACTCTTTATTGGCTTATTTTCTTTCCAGAATTTCTATTAGATGGATATTAGACCTTCTGGATTGTACCTCCATGTCTCTTAATTTTTCTCCTTCACTTTCCATTTCTTTCTTTGTTTTTTGTTTGTGTGTGTGTGTGTGTGTGTGTGTGTGTGTGCGCTACTTTCAGTATTATCTTCCATGTTAGAAATATGGCCTGGACCAAGTATATTTGTTTTTTCAGAACTTCAGTTGACTTTTAAAATAATATATGCAATTAAAATTTGTATTTCCAGCACCTTTATTTTTTTCTTCTCTGATTGCTCTGTTTCCAGGCAGTCATTTCTCTCTTAGAGGGTGAAATATTCCCTTTATTCTTTCTAAATATATTAATGAGAATTTTTAATTAAATTCTTCCTGTTCTCTAAATTATTTTTGTTTCTTTTGGGTTCATCTTGATTTTTCCTTTTGTGTGTTTTGAGCTTCTCTCATGTGTCTAGTAAGCTTTTTGTCACTTGTGTTTATGAGAAGAGGACTAATGACTTAGTGTGGGCAGCTGGCAGGTGGTTCTGTAGGCTCTGTAGGTCTGGTATTCCACAGGCCTCACCGTGGAATGGGAGGGATGCTTTCTGGCTTCTTAGTGAGGAGGACTCCAGGACAGTGGAACCCCCCATAAGGATGTGCACTGTGGGGTAGGCAGGCAGGAAAGTGGGCAGCCTGGGACTTGCCTGCCTTCCTCCCCACCCTGTCCCCATCCACTGGCAAGGAAGCGCGTGTTCACTCTGGCAGTGCGAGACGTGGGGTCCTTGGCTTTCTAGCAGGGCTGCCCTGTTATTTTCTTCTTTATTCTATCAGAAATGAAGCTCTTCTCTGCTTCTTTTCAAGCCCCTGTCCTCACTCTAGGACAATTTTAAGGCCAGGAGCTTCATGCCTTTATAGGGTAGCATTTGGTTCTTGGCTTTGGGGATGAGGCTCTCTTCTGCCACTGTATTTTCACTCAGAGTCCTGAGTTTCTCTGGATCAATTCATTTCTTTCAAGTTGTTTCCCTGTAGTGTGTTTGGTGTCCTCCTATCAATATGATCCCATCTATTTTCCATCTTCCGGGAATACGTCAAAATTTCCGGCATGCTGATGACCCCTTTTCTTATTTTCTAACGCCCTGAGGGAATTGTTCTGCATGAAAAAGAATGTATGCCGTTTCCAGGGCTTTGAAGTAGCAGAGAAGGAGAGTAGATGTGACTGTTTGCCACCTTGGTACAATCCACTACTGATATTTTTTTAAAAATATTGACTCTCTGGTTTTAATATTGAGTGGAGTTTTCTAGAGAGTCAAACATATTATTGGAAAGTATGATAATTTTTACTTATTTCCAATATTTATAGTTCTTACTTGATTTTCTTTGCTAGTTGCATTGACTAGAACTTCCATAAGAATATTTAAGAACTGTGGTGACGGGGCATCTTTACATCTTTAGTTTGTTTTAGATTTTGATGAAAATGCTGCTAGCGTTTTACCATAAGCCATGTTTTGGGGTTGTTTTGAGATAGGTATTTTGATGAACTTAGTTTTGTATTACCAAGCATTTGTTTAAAAAATCAGAAATGAATACCCAACTTTGTTAGAGGCCTTTTTGCCATCTGCCAAAATGTTTTTGTTCTCTGGCCTATTACAATAGATTTCTGAATATTGTGTCATCCTTTCTGATGCCTATGAAGTGTTCCTGGGAGATAATCCTTCCTAAAATGAAGACACCATCCTCGACCTACTCACCGTATAATTTCTTCCCTTCTCTGGAGAAGGCAGCCTTTCCTGGTGATATGCCTTCATATATTCACATTGTGTTGTGGGTGTATCATGGATGAGAGGAAATCAACCTAATGCCCTTTACTCCATTGAATCTAAATGGTGGACACTTTTAGTAAATGATTGTTGAACTTAAGGGAACTATTTATTTAGTCTTCTGGGGTTTGTTGTAAAACTCCAAATATCCCATGAGAGAAGATACTTCGAAAATATTTATAACCCATGACTCAGTTTTCCAGTCCTAGAGCAAGACTTACAACAAGGTGTACCAGACCTACAGAACCACCAAATATCCCAGAAGGGAAAGTGTGTGTCCACTGCTTCAGGAGAATGCATCTTTGTTTGTTCACTTCTGTTATGTTTTGGAACATCACTTTGCGCTAGGCACTGCGGCTGGGGACTGGCAGAGATGGGAGACAGAGGGGGTGCTCCTCTGAGGGGGGTGGCATGGGTAGGAAAGGCTTTCTGTGACAGTGGACCAACTCGAAAACTACCTGTTTCCTTCATACTACCACCACTATGGTACCGCTTCTGGGAATCACATTTTAATCAAAAGTATGCAATTAAAACACTTCCATCTCATTCATTTCATTCCAACCTAACTAAATATCTATGGCCAGTTACCCCCCAAATTTTAAAAAGGTGTTGAAGATTGGTATCTGCTGAATGGAGGGGGGCTTTCTTTCATTTCAGCTTTCTCTTCAAAAATAACTTTTATATTTTTCTAATTAGAGAAACAATGCATGCCCATGAAATAATTTGGAAAATATACAATAGTCATCAGAAGACAAATAATCCCACCCCCCTCAGAGATAATAATTTGTTAATATTTTCTTACATTTCCTTTTGTTGTTTTATATACATATATATTCTTCTTTTTCAGAATTGGAATCAAGCTTTAATTGTAGTTTTCTGTTTCACTTAAAATTATGGCCTGAGCATTTTCCCAACCTCTGAAATATTTTTTGAAAGCATGATTTCAATGCACAGTATTTGTAGCAGTGTTAATTTAAACATCCTCCCACTCTTGGACATTTGGGTCAACTCTGTCTTTTGTTGCGATAAGTAGCACTTCAGCACAGTTTTGTCTTCGTCACTGATAGCATTGTAGGTTTGTTCTAGGAGTGGAAAACTGAGTCATAGGTTATAAATATTTTTGAGACTTTTGATATATAATGCCAAACTGCTTTCCAAAAAATACTACCAACTTACACCCTTTCCAGTAGTATATATAAGAATGTTCCTTATCTGTTACCAGCAGCAGATATTGTCATGAAAGATGCACACATATGTACACATACACACGTGTGTGCGTGTGTATGTGTACTGTGTGTGTGGCCTATTTTTTAAGCGATAAATGTTGTTTCTGCTGTTCTAAGTCACATTGCACCCAAGACAGACAACATAAAGGAAACTTGGGTGAACAAGATAAGATGAGAGCTGGCTGTGTAAGTGAGTCAACAGTGTGAGGTTTGGGTAGGAGGAGGGCAGGGGCGTCCTGGGGAAGGCGCCGTTGGCCGGGGTCCGAGAAGAGGCGATGTGTTCCCTCTCCTGACGTGCTCACATCTGGGGAGGCTTTGGCTTGAAGCGCGCTCAGCGCAGCTCACCCCATCCAAGCAGGACTCCCAACGTGTCCTCTGTTCCTCCGTGTCCTTGCCAGGCACGGAGAAGCCATCGGTGGCCCGGCGAGCTCAGTGAAGAGGAAAGAAAGCAGAGCAGAGAGGGGACAGAGTTCTCCCCAGATGCTTCTTATTGGGGCTGGAGCAGAGGCCAGACTGTGATGCCGGCCCCAAGATGAGTCATGGCCTGGTGCTCGAAGGAGCTGGGCACCAAGTGTGCTGGGCACCCAGCCTGCATGTGACACTCCCCGAGATGTCACGGGGAACTGCTTGTGAGCGGCTGAGAACAGAATCTGGCTTAATGCTTTTAACAAGTTAATGTTTGTGCTCATGGGCTCTGTGCACATTTAAGAATTAATTAACTCCTTTAAGGAAGTCATTTATGTTTGAGACCAAAGAAGACACTCAGGGGCCAAAACTCCCCCAAAGAAGAAGACCCAATCACACAGCTCTACGCCTTGGCAGGACCCGCAAGACCAACTTTCCTACAGCCTGATCCACAGCGCACTCAGATACCTTTAACCCGTTCTTTCCACAAGGCTCTTGGGGCAGCATATTAAACTCGAGTTATTTTCAATTTCATCTAAGGTGTCTCTATCCAATGCATTTTCTTCAAAGTCTGCAATGTGGGATTCAAAATCTCTCAGCATCATCAAAGTCTTAGGAAAATATATTACTAGGAAGTGGAGCTGCTACTTGTGTGTTAATTACAACAAGCCCGGCTGCTGCACAGATAATCTCCAGCGTCAGAAGCATCAGCTCGGGCAAAATCAGGAAAAACAAAATCTTTTAAAAAAAACATCCTGAATTCTCTCTTTCAGCCTTTGAGGAAAAAAGTGCGGTTCATTGTGAAGCTAAACCTCATCTATTTAGTTGTTCTTATAAAGATTTCATCGATATTTGAAATGTTCCTCTCTTGAAAGAGGAAAACGAAGGTAGATTTTCAGGATCCAGTCCCAGAACTGCTTTGCTATTTTCAGTCTTTATCTGCTTTTTCGGAGGAAAGTCTGTGGCTAACCCATTTGGGCCAGGTTCTGGGTGCCAGGAGATTTTGACCATGCTTAATACAAATATGTCAATCATATGTGTTTGTTTTTTGGTTGGTTTCACTGTCTCTCCTTCCCTTGTGAGCTGAAGCTGGTGTTTGCAACAGACAGGACTCTTCTCTCCCGTGAACTTGAAGGGGAGCAGGGATCGCGTGTGATGAGGTCCCCAGGGAAGGGCAGCGGGAAGGCCCGAGGTCTCAGGGGAGTGAGAGCACCCCGTCCTCCCAGGAAGATAGGGCAGACCTCTGACCCTGATGGCATTCTGTGGGCTTTGGAGGTAATAAAGGTCAAAGGCGGGCATGGGGAGGGCCCAGGAGTCAGGGAAGGGAAGAGTAAGTTTTCAAATTAAGGGTTTTTTTTTGAATGGGGAGGAAAGGTCAATTTATTCCCAATACAGAACTTCTTAAGGGAGTCCTTATCCACGCTGATCAGAAGGTCCTCACTGGCTAAAGGAAGGGCTGTGCTGACCCGGGAGAAACCAACCATTGGGATGTCCATGGCAACTTCGGGAGATGTAGGGACCACCACGTTAACTAACTGGGGTCCCAGGGTGAGAGGCCTCCACTTCTCTGCCCCCCAGCTCTCCAGGGGGAAGCCCTGCTGGCTCCTGTGCCTCCCTAACACCCTCTACCTTTGTCAGCTCCCTCTGGAAGAGAGAGCAGGCCTCAGGCCGGAGCCTGCTGCAGGCAGCAGTGTTTAGCCAGAATGTAATAACATTGTTCTCATTTTATTTATTTTTATAATTACCTTTAATTTAGAGCAAGTGATACAAATTTCCATTTAGGGTAATGATATAGTTTCCTTTTAAATGCATTAAAGTAAAAAATAGTGAATTAATTAAAAAAATATTAGCAAGGGTACAAATACACAGCAAAAATGAGAAGGTGGTTTATTGCAGTGCAGCTCTGTGGCGAAAAGCGTCGGGAAGGGGTATGTGGTACCTGCAATTGGGGCACTGCTGAAAGCCCTTTTAAGCTGTTTTCATTTTACTTATTTTCTGAAACAGGTGAGCGGACCCTGAGCTACTGGAGAGTTTAGGATTTTAGGAAACAGAGCCCTGAGGAAAAACCCCTGAAGACAGACACATTGATCCCAGAGGTTTAAAATGGATCCAAGCCTCAGGAAGGTACACCAGAAAGATCCCTGAGAGAGCAGCCCCTCTCCTCATTAGGACTATTAGTTTTCCTAGAAAGGACTAAGGATGCCTGGTAAACCTAAGGGCCCTATTGCCAGAGAGGTTTACTAGATGTCAAGCAATATGATGGATTCTGATATTTTCCCCCCTCACCTTTCTCTGAATTCTCTTGACACCTCCTTGTATGACACTTGGGACAAGTATCCCTTGGGACACTTACTGTACTCTTCCTGCTCTCAGCTTGGTAGCAGGCCAAGACTCTGTTCTTCTCTAGAGGAGACCTGTCCAGGCTCATCTCCACAGTCCTCATATTACCTAATACATGAAAGATGCTCATTCACTCCATCCATCCATCCATCTATTCATCCTTCTATCCATCCACCCAAACATCCATCCATCCTTCTATCCATCCATCCATCCATCCATCCACCCAAACATCCATCCATTATTCCATCCTCCATCCATCCATTCACCCATGTTTTTGTTCTTCCATCCACTCAATAAATATTTATTAAGAGTATTCTGTATATTTCACAGTAAAAAGTTAAACAAAACAAAAGGTCTTCTGGGTGCCCCCAGCACTCAGGTGGGCATCAGGGATATAGCAATAACTGCAGAAGACATTGCTTCTACCCTTACAGAGTTTATGTCTAATGGGGGAGGTAGAAATTGAACCAGTGGCTCTTCTGTGCCAGGTTAAATGAATGAACGAGGGAACAAGTGGATCTGGAAATCCCTTTTCTCTCTCACTGCTGGGCATTGGGGCTTGTGGAGTCGAGGGATGCTGGGGGTGAACAAGCAGTTTCGTAGATCAGAGGTTGCACACGCGGGTCGCTGGCCAGCTGGGTTTCTTGGAGTGAGATGACAGGCGCTGCAGAGCCTGCTCATCTGTCCCCAGCCACCGAGGGCTTGCCCAGCCTGTGTGAAGGGTACGCAGGGGCAGGGCTCCCTCCCGGGGGCTCCAGCAGCAGCAAGGCTGGCAGCCACAGCAGCTGTGGCAGGGCACAGGGCAGGGGAGTGGTCGCCGCAAAGGGCGGCGGGGAGGTGGGGGCAGGTGGGCGGGCAGACAAGCAGTAACATGACTGGGATTCCAGGGGAGGCCAGGCGCTTGTGGTGTCAGACTCCCTGCCAGCCAACTGAGTGTGGCCTCTGGAAGCCAGACACGGTGGGGCAAGTTTCCCAGGGCCTGGGCAACACATTATTCACCTAGGCCCATGTGCTTTGCCAGGGGCCTGGGCTGCCTCCTTGCTTGCTTGAGTACACGCTGGGGATGGGGAAGGCTGGCTCCTGGTGGCCACCCTGAAGCTTAGCTAATGCCAGCCCAGGGGCAATGTCTTCAGGCCACAGGGATGGCTGGAGATGAGGCCTGGCCACAGCTCATTTTCATTCTCCCTTTACTACTCTGCCTGCTCCGGGGTGCCCCGTTTCAGAACCCACATGTCCGGATGCCCTTGCATCCCTGACATGCGTGCCGTGGGCTGCAGAGGGGCCTGCACTTGGAACAGGAGCAGTGGGTGGGAGCCTGGTCCCTCTGGGGCTCTCTGTACAGTGAAGAGGGGGCCAGGGATCCTTACAGTGCAGGGTGAGCAGAGTGAGCAAGAGGAATGGTGGGTGAGGAGGTGCTTTGTAAACCACAAAACATGGAATACTCTAGGGCTTCGCTTTCCTTCATCAGCCAGTAGACATCTTTTTTTTTTTTTTTGCGGTACGCGGGCCTCTCACTGTTGTGGCCTCTCCCGTTGCGGAGCACAGACTCCGGACGCGCAGGCTCAGCGGCCATGGCTCACGGACCCAGCCGCTCCGCGGCATGTGGGATCTTCCCGGACAGGGGCACGAACCCGTGTCCCCTGCATCGGCAGGCGGACTCTCAACCACTGCGCCACGAGGGAAGCCCCATAGCCAGTAGGCATCTTTACTGAGCACTTTACAGTTGGCTGAGCACTCAGAGTTCTGCCCTATTACAGGGCATCTTTGGAATCTAAGGAATTTGGGGGGCAACCCTGGGAAAGTGACATTTGGCTGTAGATCTGAAGATAAGGTTAGCCAAGGTGCGGATGGGGAGAGGAGGATTGGTACAGAGGGATAGCACGTGCAAGGGCGCTCTGCTGAGAGAGAGCCTGTTAAATCCACGCAAACCTTCTGAAGACTTCTGGACTATCATGAATAAACAGATAAAATCACTTTTCCTTGAAGCAAACAAGAAAAACCCTAAGGGAAAGACCCAGTGGTGGAATTCCAGATCCCTCAGCAAATGGCAAGGAGACGGCTGGGCAGGGTGAGAAATGCATGCTTGGTGCCCACTGTGGAGGCTTAGTCTGTATCCAGGGCACACAGGAGAAGGCTCAGTTTTCCTCTTCCCTTCACACCAGACACTTCTACAAGAGCCCAAGCCAGCGTGTGGCTCAGGACTCTGGGGTGCGAGTGGAGCCTCCTGGACCTGGCTGGTCTAGATTTGAATGAACTCAATGGAAGAGAGCAAAGATGGGAATGAATTGTCATGATCCTGGGCAGGAGGAGGCTGGATGAGCAGAATAGAAGATGAGAGGTGCCGGGTGGGGGGGGGTGGGGGGGTTCTGGAAGAGAGGATAGAGTCTTTTATCAACCAAAACTCCTTTGGTTTCACGTGAGAGGAAATCCAACCCTAACCAGTTTAAAGCACCAGGAGATGTAACTGCAAAGTATGTAAATGGTTCAGCTTCAGGTGTCATTCAATCCAGGAGCTCAAATTATATCACTTAGCAGCTGACTTCTCTCCTCTGCCTCCTTCCTGGCCTTGTCCCAGGGTGCTACAACCCTGCCTCCAGCAGCTTCAGACTCTTGGTAGCAAAATGGCTGCCCAAGCTCCAGACCTCATTGGAGTGTGTCTGAAGTGCCTGTAGCTCACTAACAAGCCCTAGCTCTCACTCTCATTGGCTTGAATTAGGTCTTGTGCTGAGCCTTGAACCTATCACCAAGGCCAGGGTTGGGAATATTCTGATTCGCTCACATGAATCCCACAATCGGGATCTGAGGGTT
Source organism: Delphinus delphis (assembly GCF_949987515.2). Lineage (NCBI taxonomy): Eukaryota > Metazoa > Chordata > Mammalia > Artiodactyla > Delphinidae > Delphinus > Delphinus delphis. The sequence goes on along the minus strand of NC_082702.1, from coordinate 20,105,619 downwards.
GGCTACATCCCACCCAAACCCCAGGACGGAGGAGGAAGAGAGGGCTTCCCTCATGCAGGGAGGGTGGTGGGTGTGGGTGGAGAGAGATGAGTGTCCATACGAGCGTCTGCAGTTGGTGGAAGAGTCTGCACCAGGTTAACTCTGCTCCCCAGTGGTACGGGCAGGAAACCGTCCCTATGAGTGTGCAGATGTCCCAGATCCCAATAAAAGTCCTGAGCATGGGAGTGGTATTTACGGGAAGCCCCTTCCCAGACAGAGGGCTGGCTTCAGTGCCAGGTCCCCCGCCTAGCAGAGCCGTGGTGGCAGGAGCTGGTAACACACCCAGCTGGGCGTGGCTGTGGGGAAACCCCCTCCACAGGTGGTCTACCTCAGCAAGATCTTTGTCACACTTGAGGGAGCTACAAACAGGTAATGCTTGGCTTTCGCAGGCCTGTGTTATGAAAAGCTTGAGTTACAAAACGCTCTGGCTATTAAAAACCTGCTACTGACTTTAACAGCAATAAAATATCTGCTGTTTATGAGTAATTAGCCACTTCTGAAAAAGAGCTCTATTCCTTTAAATTTATGGGGTGCCTTGATTTATGCATTTCATGGGGGGATGTCATGTTACATCACATCAGCTTGATGTAATTTGATGCAAATCGAACACATGAACGAGCGAATGGAAACATTCTCTCCTGCCTCCTGAAGAGTGTTTCTAAATGGAAGCATTTTGGGCCCCACTCCACCTTTGCTCTTCTTGCTTTCTCAGGAAAGACGTGGGGGGATCCTGAACTTCTGCAGTCCTGGGTGCCGCTGGCTGCAGCCTCTGACCGCCCTGCATGTGCCTCCTGGGAGGATCTCACATCCCTGAGGGGGGCAGAGACTCAGCAGCAGCTGGTTCATGAGCTTCACGCCGGGCTCCAGGCTAACAGACTTCCTTATTGTAAGGACCCCAAGGTGGGTCAATACACACAGGACATGATATAATCAAGAGTCTAATTTTATATTATCTGATTGGAGAAGGAATTATGAACAAAAAGAGAGATTGGTGAATTTGGGGTCTGGTGGCGGAAGCTATATTGTTGAAGTCTTTTGGTAGCTGCTGGCCCCCATTTGGCTGCTGAGGGGGTAGAGGCAAGGACATTCCAGAATTTGTTGGTTACACTATACATCTATTTAGTTGTGCATTATTTTTTCTTTCATCCACCCAGCCAGCCAGCCAACCAGCCAGCCAGCCAGCCAGCATTTACTTAGCTTCTGCTAAATTTCTTGAGTGTTTAGGAGGTAACCAAGGGCAGTAAGATACAGACACATATCTACTAATTTGCTATGTAACTTAAGGGGGGTCATCACCTATCTTCTGTCCTCAGTTTACCTATCTATAAAATGGGCACATCAGGCTGAGTGACCAGGAGCTAGATGATCTCTGCGGTTTCTCCAGCTTTGCCACCCTACTACTGTCTATGCATCTCTTCCCTCTAAAAGCATGCCTGTGAAAAGAGCGAAGGGATGCACAAATCTCATTCATGGAGTGGAGATGTGCTCCCCAAGCAATCGAGGAGAAGGTGGAGGAGAGTGGTGGGAAGTGAGATTGGCTGGGGGCTGGAGTGGCCATTCAGTGGAAATCTTCGGCCTGGACTCTTATTTGTGGCACAGGGAAAACAGTGCCGTTTGATCTTTGCCTACTGTACTTAAGTGGAGATAGCCCATGGGGTCAGGAGAGAGCAGGTAGACACAGGCTGGCATCAGGCTTGGGTCCATGGTCCCCCAGTAAGTGGAGCTGGTTGGCTGGGTCCAGCTGTACCTGCTGTACACAAGCGGCTGCCCAGCAGCCTGGCTTCCTTGGCAGAACTCGGCTGCTCTCTAACAGGTTCCTCTGGGTAGAGCAGAAAGTGTGCGCTTCGTCTTCAACTCCAGCCGTTCTCTGTGGTTGGTGAATAGTGCAGGTAGAGGGCTTGGCTGGGAGGTCCTTTCCCTGTCAGGTGGGCCACAGCAGCGTAAATGAGGACGCAGGAGGAGAGACAGTAGCCGAGGGTAGTGGCCAGCCTGGCCACCTCCTTGGTTGACACATGGGAAGCTGTGATTCCAAGAGGGGCCAGGGCTGTCTGGGCTGGGATGCAGGTGTGGTCCCAGGCAGTGGAGGGGGTGGTGACCCTGTCCTAACAGGCAGGATGGGCTGTTGTCTGGGGTGCCCAGCCCTGCTGCACGGCAGGTGCCCACTGGGAGAGCAGGCCAGTGCCCCTGCCCCGGGGGAGTCATGCACACACACACCCCCACACCCCCCAGGCCTGCTGTGTGAGCACGGTTCTAGGCGTGGGAAGGCTGCTCCGTGAGGTGCATGTTACCGAGAGGAGGCATTCTGTTCTGCTCTAGTTGGCCCCTTCACTCCTGACTGTGGGGTGATGGGATCTTGGGGTCGGGGAGAGAGGTGTCAGCAGAGGTTCAGAGTGGAGGAGGCCCAGGGAAGAGTGGTAGTGACCTCCAGACAATAGTCCTGCCTCGAGGGAGATGTGGTCGTTGCCCTCAGAAGCCTCCTGGTCTCCTGACCCTTTTGTGAGTGAAGAGTACACAGATGTTATCATAATCTCTGTGGCTGACGTTTTGGGTCCATCTGCCCCTTTGATGGTGAACAGTCTGAGCCTTCCCTGCAGAGCCTGGCACAGTACCTGGCATACAGTGGGTAGTCGGGAAATGCCGATGAATGAATGGATGGCTGGATGGATGTTTGCATGAGCAGGTATGAATATACTAAATAGGCAGAGCAGTCGAAAGGAATGTGGGTTTACAGAGGGCAGGATGAGGGGCCTGGAGTCCATTCACAGAATCTGTAGCTGCATGTTATGTGCAAAGCCTTCGGTTTGGGTCAGATATGGGTCCCTGGAGGTCCCAGACAGGGTGGTGGGGGTGAAACAGGGACCCAGATAATCCACCATGAGACGGAGTGGGATTAGTTCTTCGTGGACGGTGTGAAGGGTGGTGTTGGGGGTGGCTGCATAGACAGTGACATTTGACATAAGTCTTCACGGAGCAAACTTCTCACCTGGCTTGTGCCCTGAGGAGTGGAGAGTGTGGACTGCCCTGGTGGCCCAGAAGTGGCCTGTGGTCTCTTTCTCCCCTGGGTCCCCTTCTCTCCTCAAGGAGAGATGCTGTGCTCCAGGCCTGCAGCATTTGTTGCTTGGTCTGTTCATTCATTCATTCATTCATTCATTTCTTATACATTTGACAAATATTAATTGAGTGCATCCTCTGTGCCTGGCTCTGTGCCAGCACTGGGGACACCCCATGAAGCTGATGGTCATGGTCGTCACCCTCATGGAGCTTCTGGTCAAGTACACAGACAGAGCCAACCAAGTGTGAAAGCCACTGTGAGGGGAAGGAGTCAACCAGGAGGAGCCCTATGGAGACCAGACACAAGGGTTCTGCCCTGCTCCTGGGGAATCAAGGAGGGCCTCCTGGGAGAGGTGGCATTTAATCTCCCAGCAGAGGACAGGGCACAGGGAACAAGTGGAGACTGCAGGGGGAGAGTACCAGACAGAGGGAATGAGATGCACAAAAGGGCAGCAAGGCCACTCATCTGCTTGCCCAGAAAAGGGAGTCCTGTCTCCCAGTCCTGACAGGTTTGCACAAGAGCTGGCAGAGGGTGCTCCCTCCTTAGGTGTGAACTGTTGGAAATTCATGTCTGTCCCTGGAGTCCATCTGCACATGGTGGTGACACCCATTGCTGGGACAGCAGCTCGTCTCCACCAGTACGTGTTCTTGCCTCCTTGGTCAGAAGCTCATGGACCAGCCTTCCCTCCTCCCCCAGGAGTCTGGCCCAGCAGAGGCCAGGCCAGGCCAGCCTGGTGACCTGCACGGGAGCTGGAGATGCTGAACTGGGGATTCGAAAGGCCACAAAGAACTGAGGCCCTGGCTTGGTCCTGGCTGGGCCCCATCTATTGGCTTGAGCCCCGTAGTTGCAGGCAGCAGAGGCCCCACTGGTGCACCTGGATTTTTGCTCAGTAATGATTGTGTGTACTTAGGAGATGATGTGTGTCTGAGCTTATGTCTTCGACAGGTGCCCCTGTGAACAAATCTCCCTGGACCGGCTTCTATGAATATTTCAGTCAGGCCCTCTTTGATCACTCTTGCATATGTGCATTTTACATTATATTTAGTTTTGCACTGAATCAAATCTGAGGCTTCTGTGAAATGAAAATAAACTGTTCGTTACGATATCATAGTCCAGAAGGGCTCAGACGTAAACGGCTTTAATCAGGGGTGAAAGGGCGGTGAGCTGTAGCTGAGCACCCTGCCCTCTGCGGGGCGTCCTGGGGGTCTAGGACCCCTGTTTTGTTCTAGCGCAGCAGCTCTGTGCTGAGGCTGAGCAGGAAGCCAAGGCAGGTTAATAGGGGATTAAATATCTAACTTCTTGTCATGACAAAGTCTGTTTAAAAAGGAAAAGAGAAAGCCAGCGAGAGAAATAATCAATACACTTCATGACAACTGCTGGTATCTTTCTCAGTTTTGTGATATCATTTTAAAGGTAGGGCAGTCACTAAAAGATTATATATATATAGTTTTTGTTGCTTTCCCTGATGGGGTGAACACAGTTCAGATAAATCAATTACAGCAGATTAGGGGATCACTTCCTTCCCAAATCATCCCATCTGGGAGAAATGGAAACACCACTTGATGGCTTGGATTCTAGGAGGAGAGGCCTGGGCTATGGCTCACAAAATGATGTCCATTTTTGTGATACTCTGAGCCACCTTCCTCCCCTGCACTGTGATCATCACAAGCTTAGAGGACAGCTTTTGGTAGGATTGGGTCCTCCAGGAGCTACAGACAGGGGGCTGATAAGATGCCTGCTCTCACAAAGCCCCAGCACAGGAGGAGAGAAAACGTGACCTCTGATAGCCCTGCAATAAGGCACCACGCATGTCTTAAGTTCCAGAGGAACTGCATGGGAGCTCTGGGGACTGAGTGATCACCTCCAGCCTGGAGCAAATCCAGGAAGGCTTCCTGGAGCAGGCAACACCAGGAAGGATCATGGAGGGTAGATTTGGGCTGCCACCTTTGGAGAGGCTGGGGTGGGCTGCCAGGATTTGTGGAGTGGTCCTTCTTCCACTTTTTTGCTGTTACAAAGAGGAAGAGGGGAGACCAATGCCTTCTTCCAAACTCTAAGTGCCCTCTTCCGTTTCATGCATGGGGAACCCTCCCTGTTTGGTTTGTGAGGCCCTCACATGTTTGGTTTGTGGTCCAGGAGTTTACTTTCACTTTTTATTTTTCTCCACCTCCTCTGATCCACACTCCGTAGAAAACTGCTCATGTGTCACAGCAGCGCTGTGAGGCACATGTGCTATGTGGCAACTCCGGTGGGGGCTTCTTGAGCCCCTGTTTTGCCCCAAATATTAACTCCATGCTCCACAGATTGACATTGAAGTCTGTGCTTGGCCACACCTTCTCCCATCTTCCCCTGGAACAGTCTGTGCTGAGTCCCCATTTTGCACAAGCTCACCCCTCTGTCCCACACACCCTTCCTCCTCTTCTCTGCCTTGTTCCAGGCTCTTTCCAGCCATTATCCTCACTGGTCTTCCTTCCCTTCTCTCCCCTGCACCCCTTAGTCACCGCACCCAGCCCACAGCACGTTGTAGAGTCCTCCGTTTCAGCACTGGATTCTGCCTGGTCTGTGGTCTCCCTGAGTCCATCTGTTTCCCTTCCCTGAGTCAGCTTCAAAGGCAAGGACCTGGTCTTCCTTGTATATCTCTAGATCGGCCATACTTCTTGCCAGATGTAGGTATTCAAAAGTGTTACTGAATGATGTGAGGCCCACTTTACAGATGCAGCGAGAAAGTTGGCAATGAATGAGTTTTTATTAACCACTTCCATGTGCCTCGGTTGTGCCTTGGTTATGTCCTTCAGCTCAGCATTTACTCCACTGAAGGTCCTTTCTGGATCTCAAAGGCTGCTGTGGTTGGCTTCTGAGAAAGTTTATGGCACAGGGTATATTCCTCTGTAATTTAAATGCCATGTTCCCTCTCCTAGAAACCCATTTGCCTTCTCAAAATCCTGTGAAGCGTGTAGGACAGTTAATGCCAGTCCATTTTAGAGAAAAAGAAACTGAGGCTCAGGCAGGTGCCCAAGGTCAAACAGATGTCAGTGGAAGAGACGGCAATTGGATGCACATTAGTGGTCCTTCCAGTGCCTTCTCTCCTCTTACTCCAGTCTAGTTGGGGGAATAACCCACCTGACACAGGACAGGAGCATGTGGAATAAAATATCCGCCCCTACGGATGTTAAGAAAACAAGGTGATATAACTAAATGTTTCTGTGACCCTCCCCCCAACCAGCGATTGAGAGACACGGCGTTTCTAGCCCCACAGTGCCCTCCGGCACCCACCCCATCATGCCAGCCCCCAGGGGTGCTTTCTCTGGACTGTACTGTCTGTTTCCACTTCCAGACAAACAAGGTTGCGAGGGCTCTGGCTCCTTTGAGCTTTCCCATAAGCTGAAGCTTCCTTTGTTTCCACACGTTTTGCAAATGAAGGAGGTGGCATCTGTCAGCATCCAGCCCAGCAAGACTGAACATGGTGTGGACATCAAGGGGGCAGCCTTCCCCTGCAGCGGGTACTGCTTGGGCTCTGGAGTCAGGCTTCCCAGCTATGTGCCCTTGTGGGGCTTAAATATTCTGAGCCTCAGTTTCCTCATTTTTAGTATTGGGCTAGTATGGTACCTACCATCCGAGGTTGTGTGAGGCTAAATGAGATGATAGTTGTGAAGTAAGTACCCAGCCCAGTGCTGGTGCACGATGCTGCCGTGAAGAGGAGGAAGATGCTGAATATGAGGAAGATGATAAGGATTCTGTGGCTGATGTAGGTGGTGATGATGTTGAGGGCTGAGGTGAAGATGGCGATGATGACAATTATTATTGTTGTTATTATTTTTATTTTTTTGAGAGTCCACACTGCCTGACAAGTCCACAATCTTAACAACTACTCCACATGAGGTTGTTCTAATTCCATCCCCTGTTTGCCTGGCTTTGTGTGAGGTGGGCAGATAGTGAGCCAGGAACTCAGACCAGAAGTCTGCTCTACCCCGAGTCGAGGACCAGGAGAACTCTTTGTGGACGTTTTTCCTTTCCCATCTGATGTGCTCATTGTCTGTCTTCAGTTCTGGGCCAGCTCCAACCTTTCCAAAAGCCAACACGTTGGAGAGACCTCTTTGCCTTTGAGAAGTTTGAAATCATCCAAAGCCTTCAAAGAGAGGATACTTTTTTATTCTCTTTTCTTCTTTTAAGTCCTCCAACTCTTGTCCCAACAATACGGAAGCTGCCTGGGGTTTCGGGGGCACCATGTGCAAAGCCAGCCCAGCTGAGTTCCACTCTCCTTTAGAGGCAGAGACCACCCTGACTTTTTGGCCAACATTCCACCCAAAAGGGGAGGTTGGGGTGTTTGACCATACTCTCCAACTTGACTCTCCTGGTTACACAGTTGCCGTACTCCGCAGCCCTATTCGAATATCATATTTTCATTAATAAATTCAGCAAGGATTTAACTGTTTCTGGCCCTGTCTCATAGCGTTGTCTACACATCAGTCAAAACGGAACGGGTCACCCGTGCTGCCCTCCTGTTTATCTATTAATCATCTGATAAATAAACCGCTCAGCATCCTGCCCACTTCAGTAATGTTTGTGATGTAATTTGTTTGGATGCCCAAATGTCACCAGCGTTGATTGTAAGAGACGAAAAAATGTACTTGCTCAGCATAGGAAGCTCTAGGCCAAAATGTAAGCATGAAATCTCGGGTTTATTTTTGTAATAATGTTTACAGCTGTTTAATGACCCTGAAAAGGTTCAGTAGTCTGGTGTTCTATATTTCAGAACAGGAGCATATTACGCTTATAACAACCTTGGTTAAACAGTTTGAGCTACAACAATGGGAAAAATGGTATTTAATAAGAAGCCATTGTATTCTAAGTGAAGTTGTCTTAATTACTGCTTACCCTAAGTGTAAGAAAGCAAGGTGGGTTGTAGGGAAGGGCCAAGAGTCATTTGCGCCCCCAGGAAACAGGTCCACCTACTGCCAGAATTGCATTCTGTGATACGATTTTGGGGTAAAACCCACAGTGGTGTTTGCAGCCCTTGCTGTGAACCTAAGCCCCACCCCTTGCACAGCGACTGGGGGCTTTGGGGCTCCTGCAAGTTTTCTGAGGCAGCGCCTTTACCCCGTTGATAAAAAAGGGAATATTTAGTTGTGCTTGGCTAGACAACAATATTTGATATTTTAAAATCCAGTTGAAATGGTTATTTTGAAAGTCATTTTATTTCCTAACTATTCTTTTTTCATGGTATAAGGATAAAACTCCTTCATGCAACTTACTGGCAAGATCTATATTTTTTGGGCTATTCATAAGATTACTCTTTTTTTTCTGTGCTAGCAAAATGAAACTGTGTTTTTGTGTAAAATTTATTTAGACTCGTAGCAGCTGGCATTTCTGGTGTCCTGATAGTTTCAAATTTCATTTTGAGTGAAGGATACAATTAGGTTCTCTATTGGAAGAGTTAAGTGAAAACTTTTGTCATTGATATCACAGGAAATAAATAGTCTTGAAGGCAGAAATGCAAAATCAAAATAACCATTAGCACCATCAAAGACAGCTGAATGGCTCACTGTACCTGCAGTGATGGGGGTGAGGAGACAGAATGTATTTTGATAATGTGTGCGTCCAATGGCGGGTTTCATGTGCTGAGAATACCCTCTTCATGAAATGTGGAATTGCACAGCTCAAGGAGAAACCCTCTAGCCTTCAGAAGCTTTCAGCTGGGGCCCCTGCCTGTGTTCAGAGGTAGGCCCACACATTTGCACGGTGAGGAATGCCATGGCGGCCAGGACTCGGGCCCAAGCCTGGGTCTTCCTCAATATTGACAGTAGGGTTGAGTGCCCCGGTGCCCCACCATGACCCTAGGCTCAGGAAAGATCAGGACTACGGTGGGATGTGTAGTGTTTCTATGTTGGAGGGATGACGCACCAGATTTGACAGTTCACAGTGTCCCCTGTCCAGTCTCAGTAAGGACGTCCAGCTGCCTCTTCACAGTTTGGAAAATTACAAATGCATTTGTTCCTTCTATCAGTTAGCCAGGGCTTATTGATCTTCCTGCTATGCTTTGGGCTGGGGCCATGAGCTGAAGGCCGAGTGAGCTGTTCTCAGTGTTCAGTAGTTTGTTTACTTGCTTTTGATTGTGCTGAGGGTTTTCCTACCTAAGTGAGAGGGTTAGATGAGTTATTGTATAGGTTCTTCAGAAGGTCCCCGCTGCCCGCTGGCCTTAAGCCCCGGGTCATGGCCCACCCTGTGCTGGCTCCTGGTTTCTTAATGTGCATCCTTCACCTGCTGGAATACAGGGTGATGGCTCCAGAGCCAGCGCTGGGGAATGAAGGATGGGCTGGGTACTCGGAATAAAGTGCTCCCAGGTATTAGTGACCATTCGGGGCAGTGCTGCGTGTGGGTATGTATGTCTGTCCCGTTTGTCAGGACAGGAGAGTGTCCTGTGGCAGGTGGCCCTGCCAGGGACACTGAAACACATTCGCCGCAGGCCTGTGAGGAAGCAGCGTGGTCCCAAAGAGAAGGCGTTCTCCCTGTGCTTGCTCTGGGAGGGCTGGGGAAAAGGAGTAATGTCACCTTCCATCAGAACGCCGAGCCCCCACAGGCAGCCCCACCTCCCAGCCCCTGAGCTCTTAGGGCTGCCGTTGGATCCAATCCCTTAACGGTAGGACAAGTGATCCCTTCGTTTCCCAGGGTACACATTGTATTCCTTGCTAGAGGAATTCCACTTAGGGAATTGCTGCCCCTCCCCCAACACGGTCATACTCTGCGTGTGCGCGCACACACGCGCGCACACACACACACACACACACACACACACACACACACCTCTATATACCTCGTCTGCCATGGTTTCTTCTTTTTCTAAACTTTGGATTCAGTCTCTCTGGGGTCTTTTCATCGCTTCTCTGTTACTGGTGGCCTTGCCTGCACTGGCCCCTTGAACCCAGAGGCCCTTGAGGGCAGCTACATGGAAGGCCCCGGGCAAGTATTTACTGAATGACTGAGATAAGGGGTAAATGAATTCCGGAGGAATTAAGTGTCAAGCCTGGAGAAATTGGGGCCGACCCAGGTTTTGCGAGTCCCAAGCCGGGCCTGGGGCCAGCTCGTCCTGCCTCGGCTGCTTTGGCCCAGGGACAGCACACCAATTACCCCTTGCTCTTTCCAGGAACTCACACTCCCCTTCCTTGCTCTGAGTCTAGCAGCTGGCATTGGTTATGACTGACCCACGGCAGCACCTGCTCCTACTCGTGGAATCACAGGGTGTCAGGTCTCACAGAGCTTTCTGAGATGATCTCCAGGCGTGGCCCTGCCTCTCTGTGGGGCTCGGCACAGGCTTTGCTGGGGCTCATTAGAGGGGCTGAGGGCCGTAATCCTCAGAGCATCTTCTGGTGAGCTGGCTAGCTCTACTGAAATTCTGGGTTCCCCCACGGATCCCAGGATAGATGATCAAGTTCTGAAGGGGTTGATTGCTCTCTGTCTCCTAGTGCCAGCAGCTGGGCCATCAGAAGTGGTCCAAGCCCAGATGGCCACTGTGGGTACGTATAGTTGAAAGAGCTGGTGTCGGGGTGTGGCTCTCCCTTGGCTGTTTCTGGACCCCCAGGTTCTGGGTGGGAGCCCAAGACCCTTCTGACTCTGACAGATTCGGATTGTTGGGTGTTCAAGGACTTCTGCAAAAGCTGAATTTGAATCCCATGAAGTTGGGGTGAAAGTGGTTCTACTACAGGTTAGCCTTCTTTTATGGGCTGTGTTTATAGGGTCTGTTCACTCATCCATTCAGTTAGAACGTCCTGAACCTACAATGAGCCAGCTCTGCTCTAGGCCCTGACGCTTTATCTGTGACCAAGGCAGACATGAGCCTGCCCGCATGGAAGCAAAGCACATCTGTAAAAGGGTCAACAAGAAAACTGCCCCAGTGGTAAGTCCCATGAAGAAGAAAGTAAGGTGATGGTGTAGAGAGAGGCTGCGGGGATCAAGTTTTCTGTGACAAGGTGGACATGGAGGGCCTTTGTGAGAAGGGGATATGTGAGTTGAGACCTGCTTGGGGGGAAGGAGCCACCTGTGCCTTTGCACATTCTCGAACTTGCTGAGTTCAACAATGGCACCTGAAGACCGGTGGCTTAAAGGGGGTTAAAAAAAGCTTTGTTGACTCTGAAAAAAAATTTTTTGAGCATAATAAAAGAATTCCATATCCAAACCTAACTTGAAAACACCCCATGTTCATTATTTGACAAGTTGAGCTGTTGTTACCTGCACGGCGTGACTGGGTGGGGGGTGGTCTTCAACTTGATGCGGCGCATCCAACCTGATTTGCAGTCTTGCTGTATTTGCACATTCAGCTTCCTCTCCCTCCTGCCGAACTGGCGTCAGCTCAGCAGCAGTAACCTGAAAATAGCCCATCTTCCTGGATTCATGTCTTCTGAGCTGGCCAACCGGGCAGCCTTTGGAAGTGGGCCATCCATGTTGGCTTTGGACTTTCCAAACTTCCTCAGAGCTCTTGGGTGGAATTCTGAGCGCTCCCAAGTGGCTTCAGGGTCATGATCCATGTTTGCTCAGGAGAGGAGCCAGTGCAGCTGGATGGGGCTTGAAGGTGGAGAAACAGCTCTAGACAGGGCCCTTCCAGGCCCCAGTCCTGCCCCAGCAACTTCTCACACTGGGCCTGCTCCTCCCCGCTGGTCAGCGGGTGCCATGAGTGCTGGGGCTGGACAGTCTTGTCGTCCACCAGTGCGTCTTCAGTGCCAAGGACAGGACCTGGCACACAGTGGAAACTCAGCAACTTTGTTGAATGAATGTAAGAATCTCCATGAGAAATTACTCCTTTCTGACCAGGCTCCAAAGTGGTTTCTTTTTTTTTTTTTTTTTTTTTAAGTATAGACTGCCACCAGAGAAAAAAAAGAAAAGATGGAAATTGGAAACATTATTTTACTGCAAGTGACCGTGTGCCTGTATGTGTGTGTGAGTGTGTATAGTTGTTCATGGACAGTCAGCCCTGCACCATGGTTGCAGTTTCTCTCACTCCTGAAAATAAACATCATGTCTTTTTCTTCTCCTCTCTTGCAAGACAGACTCACAGCCTCTGTCTTCTTGCCAAGGAAGTCAGGTCTCCCATCGGAGACCCTCCATCCACGCATGGTCTGCCTGGCAGGAAGCCCAACAGGCAGCAGACCCCACCGGGGCTGAATGTGCTTCCTCCACAGTTGAGCTCTGTCCCCACAGGTCTCCCTGAGGAATCGCTTGGCCCAGCAATCAGTCCTGGCTGGGGTTAAGCGGTACTCCTGGACCACCTGGCTGGCCAACGCATCTAAACATTGGGATACAAAGGGGATGGATGTGCAATAACTGTTCCAGTGGCAGGAAACAAATTTGGACTCCTTCAAGTGGAAGGCAGATCTAGAAATAGAAGGAGCCCAGGCGTGGATTCATTGCCTGTCAGAGTTGAGCTCCCCACATGCTCTGATGTGGAGGGAGCTGTTCCCTCTGCCCCACCCCCGAATGCCCTGGCTTCAGCCATTCTGCACAGGCTGGAGAGGGGCAGAGAGGACTATTAAAGCCAATTATGCAGACCAGCTTTGAGTGTTAGTGTTTAACAAACAGCTTTGAGTTCTAATTTTCTGCAAAACACATACTGCAGGTACAATTTGTACTCATTACTGTATATTGGGAAAGTTATTAAAAACACTCAAACTTGGTTGAGACTTCCTATGGCATCATCCCTGGATTTTAATTGGTTTTTATCTAGTTCTATAAAAGATCTCTTTAAGCCCAATCACAGTCCCTGCCGCAGATATCATGCCAGTTGAAGGACAGGGAAAGCGCGCTCTGTGATGTAAGTCCTTACCCCCTACCCAAATTTGAGCAGTCTCAACAATCCACTAAAATTCCATCACGAGGTAATTTATACTTCTTTTGATGGGCACAGTTACCAAATGACAAAATAACAGTGTTTCGTAACATAAGGGTTAAATCTTAATCTCTGAGGTTTGCAAAGCCGCTACTTGCAGTCTCCTTAAAATTTAATATACCTCGTTAATGCTTCCTTGCAAACACTGAAGGATTTTTATGATTATAATCATGTGTTACAGCACCTAGTACTGTTTCTAAGCAGCATACTAATCAGCTTAATGAGATATTACTGCACTTTTTGTTGACTAAAGCAAAATCCCTTTTATTGTTCTAAAGCCTGTCCTTTACTTTATTTTTTCCCCAAACATTATCTTGTTTTATTATGTACCAGTAAATATCGTGCCACTGGGTTGGATTTTTTTTTTTTTTTTTTTTTTGCCAAATCATAAAATAATCTCTTTCATCTCAGACTGGCGAACATATCGAATATAGTAACCAGAAACAAAAGTTCCAAGTGAGTCAGTTTGGTCTTGCAGTTAAAGCCATTCTGCTCTATGGCAAACTTTGAACTGGACCAACAGGTGCAGGTGCTACAAGGGGGGAGAGGAGGAAAAGTTTAACACGTAGACCCTTGATTTGTTATTAGGTGTTGAAAGTGGTAAAACATTAATAATTTAAATGTGAATGAATAATTGCAGTCTGTAAATAGAAAATACAAGGAAGACGATCTATCGCCAAAACAAATTGGAGGAGCAGTGCCATATTGCATAATTGGCATTTAATAATTCATTTTTTTATTATTGTTTTTGACTATAATTCCTTAGCATTATTCTGTGTAGGTAAGGCATGAAATGCAAATTCCCCACCAGCTGATGCTGTTGATTCGCTGCGCCACGGTACCTGGCACAGATCTGAACTCTCTTTTTATTTTTAGGGATGGAAGAAGCCAGTCTGTGCCTTGGAGTGTCCTCGGCGGCGCCGGAAGCTGAGCCCCATCTGAGCAGCCCCGTCCTCAACGGCCAGTATGCCATGAGTCAGAAGTTGCACCAGATCACCTCGCAGCTCAGCCATGCTTTCCCCGAGCTGCATCCACGGCCCAACCCAGAGGAGAAGACCCCGGTTCCCCTCGACGAGAAGGCCCACGTGCCCATGAGTGGCCAGCCCATGGGCAGTCAGATGGCGCTCCTGGCCAACCAGCTGGGCCGGGATGTGGACACCAGCCTCAATGGGCGGGTGGACCTGCAGCAGTTCCTCAACGGGCAGAACCTGGGCATCATGTCCCAGATGAGCGATATCGAGGACGACGCCCGCAAAAACCGCAAGTACCCGTGCCCTTTGTGCGGCAAACGTTTCCGCTTCAACAGCATCCTCTCCCTGCACATGCGCACTCACACCGGCGAGAAGCCCTTCAAGTGCCCGTACTGCGACCACCGGGCGGCACAGAAAGGGAACCTCAAGATTCACCTGCGGACCCACAAGCTGGGCAACCTGGGGAAGGGGCGCGGGCGGGTGCGCGAGGAGAACCGCCTGCTGCACGAGCTGGAGGAGAGGGCCATCCTGCGGGACAAGCAGATGAAGAGCAGCCTGCTGCAGCCCCGGCCGGACTTGAAGCCCCTGCCGCACGCCCAGCAGACCCCGCTGGCCGCCTGCAACCTGGCCCTGCCCACCAACCACAGCGTGCCCGACGTGGCCAACCCGGTGCCCTCGCCCAAGCCGGCCAGTGTGCAGGAGGACTCAGCGACCCCCGCTGCTGGCTTCCGCTGCACCTTCTGCAAGGGCAAGTTCAAGAAGAGGGAGGAGCTGGACCGCCACATCCGCATCCTACACAAGCCCTACAAGTGCACGCTGTGCGACTTCGCTGCCTCGCAAGAGGAGGAGCTCATCAGCCACGTGGAGAAGGCCCACATCACGGCTGAGTCGGCCCAGGGCCAGGGCCCCAACGGCGGCGGGGAGCAGTCGGCCAACGAGTTCCGCTGTGAGGTTTGCGGACAGGTGTTCAGCCAGGCGTGGTTCCTGAAGGGCCACATGCGGAAGCACAAAGACTCCTTCGAGCACTGCTGCCAGATCTGCGGCCGGCGCTTCAAAGAGCCCTGGTTCCTGAAGAACCACATGAAGGTCCACCTCAACAAGCTGTCAGTGAAGAACAAGTCCCCTAGCGACGCCGAGGTGCCTGTGCCCATGGGCAGCATGTCCCAAGAGGCCCACGCCAACCTGTACTCCAGGTACCTCTCCTGCCTGCAGAGCGGCTCATTTATGGCTGCCGACAAAGCCAGCCTGAGCGAGCCCAGCCAGCTCTACGGCAAAGGCGAGATGCCCGTGAAGGAGAAGGAGGTTGTGGGGAAGCTGCTGACCCCCATCTCCAGCATGGCCCATGGCGTCCCCGAGGGTGACAAGCACTCCCTCCTGGGATGCCTCAACCTTGTGCCACCGTTGAAATCCAGCTGCATCGAGCGGTTGCAGGCAGCGGCGAAAGCTGCCGAGATGGACCCCGTGAACAGCTACCAGGCGTGGCAGCTCATGGCCAGGGGCATGGCCATGGAGCACGGCTTCTTGTCTAAAGAGCACCAGCTACAGCGCAACCACGAAGACACCTTGGCGAACGCCGGAGTTCTGTTTGATAAGGAGAAGCGGGAGTACGTGTTAGTGGGAGCAGATGGCTCCAAGCAGAAAATGCCTGCTGATTTGGTTCACAGCACTAAAGCGGGCAATCAGAGAGACCTGCCAAATACGCTCGACCCTTTGGAAGGCAGTCGGGATTTTTTGTCACATGGGCTGCACCAGGCTCTCGAGTACAACCTGCAGGGTCCCGGGAGTCTGAAGGAGAAGCCCACCGAGTGCCCGGACTGTGGCCGTGTGTTCCGCACCTACCACCAGGTGGTCGTGCACTCCCGCGTCCACAAGCGGGACCGCAAGGGCGACGAGGACGGGCTGCACGGGGGCCCCGATGAGCGGCGCGGCTCGGGCAGTGACCAGGAGTCCCAGTCGGTGAGCCGCTCCACCACACCCGGCTCCTCCAACGTCACTGAGGAGAGCGGGGTCGGAGGCGGGCTCTCGCAGACCGGGAGCGCCCAGGAGGACAGCCCACACCCCTCCTCGCCGTCCTCCTCAGGTAGGTTGCCAGGGGAGATGGGGGAGCGGTGGCTGGCGCAAGGGCCCTCCCTGCCCCGGGGCCTGGTTCTGCACCAGCCTCTGTGGGGAAGGGTCCTCGCTGCCCTTCAGAGTCAGCTCTGAGTTCACCGTGGCTTTGTGCTGTATGTGGACCTTGCCCGTCTGCCCCGCCTCAAGGGAAGGCTATCTTTTCAACTCTTTGACCTTCCCTTGAACACTGGCCACCAGGAAAGTAAGCTGATCCTCCTCCCGTGTGGGGGAGATGGCCGGTTGTTACGTTTGCCAGCTGGGATAGCCTACCCTCCCCTGTGATTACCTGGCCCCATTTCATGCCCTGACCCCCGTCCACCATCACCCCTGGAACCCGGGAGCTGCTGTTTGGCTCCATCCGCGGATGTGAATGTGTAAGTTCAGACCCTCACCATCTCTCCCCCAAGTGTATGCCCATAATTCTGTCATTTGGGCCCCTCACTGCCTCTCCCTAGACCAAACCTCTCTCCGGCCCCCTTTCAAAAGTACAGCTTGGCTCAGGTGCCTCTAACCTGAAGAACCACACCATTCTCCTCTGATGGTTTGGAGAAGCACAGAGGTTTGAAACACAGATGCGCGACTTCATGTCTTAAATTGTACTGTGTTACACGGGCGATACAGCTTTGGGGTCTAAAATAGCAAAGCAGAAAATCTGTCATCAAAATGTCTGTGAAATGCTGAAGCTTCCTGGCCCAGTTTGAGGAAAAAAAAAAAAAAAAAAAGAAAGAAAGAAAAAAAAAAAACTCACTAGCCTAAGACAGCTAAATTAAAATCACTACCTAACAGCAGGTAAGCTTGTTGCCTTCGTATTTCCAAAGCCCCTTACTAATGGACAGTAAATTGAAAGTTATATCTCTAGCCCTTTATAAAGAAAGCATCTCGCTAATACTGTAATCATTCTGCAGCCTAACAACAGAGGAAATCATGCCATAACAAATACCCTGTTACTAATGGCAACATTGATTTCTGCAATCAGCCATTAAGTCTAGAAAATGAAAGACAGTTTGAGGCACCTCAAGGCACTGCATTGCCCACTGTTAAAGATGTGGCACTGTTGAGGGTAATTTTTTAAAAGTTTTTTTCCCCTTTTCTTTTTTTTTCCCTTCTCAGTTTCAATAAATATTTCAGTATTAGAGGCAATTCACCACCACACTCATTAAGTAGATGCCAGCTTAGTTGTGTTGTTATTGTCATGCTTCAGTATACCCTTCTTCCAGGACAAAATGAGTATTAAAATAAAGTGTGAGTCTGGTGGCTTATTACAAACCAGTAAAGAATTGTTAAGACACATAAATCTGCACTGCACATTCCAAAGATTCCGATAGCACTTAATGCCGCTGCTTAAACACCCATGAAACACACTGTCTCCACCTGGAGCCCTAGCCTTGTTTGCAATTCACTTCAGTGACGCTCTGGAAGAGTTTAATGAGGAACTCCAGCACCACGGAGGGCTAGGCCACACTGCCTGGAGTGACCACCGCCCAAAACTTGCAAGGGAAGGGTTTTCCAGTGTCAATGCCTGACGGCAGGGATTCTGAGATGATCTTTGTGCACCAAGGCAGCAAAGTGCCAGGTGTCCTACTGTCAGGAGGGATTACTTCTGGCCTCCTGTGAGGAGGTCCCCTCTCCCTGCGGAGTGTCATCTCACGGTTTTGGGGATGTGGGACCTTTCTGGGGCAGAAAGCAGAGCGCATACTGGCTTTCCTAAGTTTTTGGAGTGACGTGGAGTTAACACTGACAGATTTTCCTCCCTCTCCCAGCCCTGCTGAAATGAAAAGGTCTCCGCAGAATATTCCGACACCAAATGTTCGGCTCTAATAATGACGTGTTTACCGTGTTTTTCTCACCTTCTGGCCAAGTGATAGCCTCATGCTATTCCTATCTCTGTTGTTTCCATATCTCTAAATACTCAGTTGAAAAAAGCCCATTTTTGCCTAAAAGAACCAACCGGGATTGGGACTCAAAGGAGAATTATACTTGAATTGCGGTTATCTTCTCACTTTTATTTCCCTCATTGAAGTATCGTACAATTGTGAATACAGATTCTTTCATTTCTGGTTGACTTCTTTGTTTTCTTCATATTCAAATTAGACACTTCCATAATTTTCTGACTAAGTAGGAAAATTGATGGCATACCAATATGCAGCCCAAATCAGCCGCACGCCTGGGCCAGTCAGGTTTTCCTGGGATTAGGACCCTTAACCAAATCGGGTTAGTCTTCCCTCCTATTTCAACAAGTCTGACTTGTATAAAGTGTGATTAAAATAAGCATTTAAATAAAAATCTTGACACAATAGGTATTTTATTATTACCTGTTAGAGAGAAACCTGCAAGGTGAAGGGGAGAAAAAAACAATCTTTAAGCCCTTAAGTAAAGAAAGAAGTACTTATTAAGGCTTCTATTAAGAAATAACTGCAAAAACACGGTTTTACAAATTTCTCAGACTGCATAACAATGTCTTAAAACTTAATTTGCATCACTTGATTCTTTTTTTGTTGAAAACTGGGTCAGTAGGGCCTGAGAAACTATTTTTTCAGATCTTAACCAATGAATTCTTCTTTATAAATCGCTGCTCTTAACATGATAGTAGTTCTGAATTCATCATAAAAAACCTTTTTACAGAGAGCCTCTTAGAACAGATCTCCAGAAGAAGGCTTACAATGAGTGGCAGAGACGTCCTTTGTTATCAGATGTAATTCTTTGCAAAGGAGGATTGGAACGGAGTGGCTGTTTAAAAATGTCTTGCTCAGACCGAGACGAAGAAGGGGTCAAGTTTGCAATCAAACAGTTATTGCCGAGATGGGCGACTGTCACTGGCTAGGCTAATGTGGGATGCAGCTGTTTGTTATGTGAGCAAAAGAATGTTTGAATCAGTGAACATGTGAAAATGATTCCAGTGAACCAGAAAATGTGTTTGTTCTTTGGCTCTCCAAACTGCTGAGAACCAAGCTTAAGATCAACTGTGAAAACTAGGACCTCTGACAAATTGAGAGGTCATATTTTCTAACAGAAAATGGACAAGACCAGTCATACAGATCACTTCCCCATCTTTCCCCTTTGTTTTATATTTGTTGTTGTTGTTGATTTGACTTACCAATAATTTCACACCATAGTAGATGTCATTTCTTCCTCCGTGTACGATGCAAAGGGAAACTATTTGGAAAGCAGCAGCTTATAAATTTTACTCTTTTATGACATTTAGAAAGTGGGGCAGCTGTTTTGATGCTCCCTCATTCCTGGCTTGCGTGCAAATGCTCCGATGGCATTAATCTCTGCATCTTTCCCTAAAACCTCGTCTAAGACTGTGCTCCAATTCGAGCTTTACCCTGAGTCAGAAGACGACCAAAGTTCTGTTTCTTTAGATTTTGCTTTGGAAATCACGGTCAGAATGATTAAAACTTAATGTACTAAGAAACGATACTGTTCATTATATCCAACAGGGCAGTTACCTTCTGCATTCCCCATAATTTTGGAGAGGGGCTAATTGAAGTGTTGATGGTGGGAAAGGGGTAATTGAATGTGTTGACCCTCTGTTCATTAAAGTCGGCTAAGTTACATGATCAACGGAAAGCCAGGAACAGACGCAAAGATGAAAATATTGTTAACCCCTGCTACTTCTGGTATAATATTTTGAGATGGACAAGGATTATTTGATCAGCTGGGCTGGAAGCCTTGCGGGGTCTTCTTTTGTTGCCTGAGCTGCATTCCTGAAATGCTGGGTCTCCATCCTGTGCTGGCCCATTGACCACAGCATCAAAGGCCTTTATCCCGGGCTCCCTTGCATTTACATTGGGTGTCTAGTGATATGATAGATTTTCTTTCTTTTCCACCTCTTTTTCTCATGTGGCTCCTCCTCCCTGCCCCCATTCATGATAACCACTGCCTGCTCTGCACAAACAAATCCGGGCACCCAAAAGAAGGGAAAAAAAGAAAAAGAAAAAATTTAAGTCTGAGGATTAAGATCTTCTTTTTTTTTTTTTTTTTTTTTTTGCTTGTGCATTCCAATTGTTCTTAAAATATTTGGCAATGTCAATTAGTAACTGAGCAGAGTTAGCTGATGAACACAATTTTCCAGTAGACTGAGCACCCTATTGTTGCCGAGCTAACAGCAGATTTCTGAGGTCATTATCATTCGCTGGTTGCTTGGCCCAGCTGCTTCCTGCTGCAAAAGCCAAACTTTATACTGGAGCTTGGGGATGGCATGCAGCAACAGGGGGCTGGGAGGGAGAGAGGGGAGCTGGCTGCAGAGCCGAAGACAGTCATTATCAGCAGAGGAAACAGAAAGTAAAAGTTTCCAGGCAATTCCAGGAAAACTGCCCTATCAGGCTTCTCCCTCCCGTTCCTCTCCCAGCACCTTCCACCTCCAGGCAGGGAATTAAAATTTAGGACCAGGGGACGCCCTCTGGGCATTGTGGCCACTAATCTCTTTGCTGAGCAGAACTTTGGAAAACAAGAATCCCATTTAAAATTTACTTAAAAATCGTTAACCCAATCTAAGGCATGTGAGTGATTTCCTCATTGATAGACTCCTTCATTTTTTATTAAAAACAGAAGAAAGAAAAACAAATTATTTTTTAAAAGATGAAATTAAAAACTTGAAATTAGTAAACTTGGGGATGACAAACAGGGAACATTATTTCATTTTCCAGGGGGAAAATTTTGAGCGGATACTAGTCTGAAATTCCTTGTAAATCAAATTTAGCATGGAAGGTTCCCGCTGCCCACTCTGGCTTCCCCTTTTTCCTTCCCCCTCTCTCTCCCTCCCCCACCCTTTAATTTGGGAGCTGGTTCAGTGAGATGAAAAGCTGCACTTTTTTAAAGCTCAGCTGTTAAAACTGAGCGCCATATGCAGCCTTTCCGTCCCGATGTGGAAGTGTGTGCAGGCGGCCACCGTGTTTGTGGAGATTTACGGAGGCTCGGCTGTGTGTGCTGAAGCCCTGCCTGGGCAGATGCTGGCTGGCCCTGCCTCCCGGGAGCTGGCCCCGCCTGGGCTAATAGGCTGGCCAGATTCAGCCTGGCTCCTGGGGCGTGTCCAGTGGGGCAGAGGTCAGGGGTCCAGGTGGGTTCCCTCTGGTCTCCCACCTTTCCGCTGGATCTGGGGGCGGTCCGCCCACCAGGCATGGTGCTGGAGCTGGGGAACAGTAGCCCTCAGATGCTGATTCACCTCACCGTCCTCCCGTGTGGGGGTCGGATGCCTGACAGCAGCTCCTTTTTATAAACGTCCCGTCAGCCCGTGCCCTTTGATTGTCTTGTGCCTGGGAACACTCAGTGCCACTCTGGGGCCTTGGCTGTCTCTCTCACCCCTTTGCGCGGAGCTGTAAAGCCCACTTCCACGGGGCTGCCCGATGGTGCTGTCACTTAGCGTTTCAGAAAGAGAGAAATCGTTCTGGCTCTGAAAGTCCTCAGACTGGGAGTGTGATATAAAAGATGTGTGACACGAGATCCCAGAAGCGAAGCCTCTTTCCTCTACGTTCCTGGGGATTCCCAGATTACCAGGACACCGTCTTCTGTCTGAGCGATGGATTCCTGCTGCAGGGTCACTGGAGCCCTGCTTTAGTCTAGCCCCACTCTGCCCACCTTCACGTCCTTCCTGTGCTCCTACGGATGCTGCGCTCCTGCCCGGAGAGCTCAGGGAGCCCTAGGTGCCCACTGTGTGCTCCTTCTGTACTCCTGTTAACACAAGGAACAAACGTTCATTGAAATCTAAATTGAATGGTAATAAGAAAAACACGGATTAGCTAAGGACAGGTTACAATGAGGCTAAGAATTAAGCGGTCAGTTTTCAAAATGGAGCATGAAGCGTTAGCTGCGTGATTGCCATTAACTGGAATGGGAGGTTCGGGCTCAGGTCCTGGCCACCACCTCGGGTGTGTTGGGGCTGGAATTAGCAGTTTGCTTTGCAAATGGCCACAGTGTGGCCTCTGCTTGTTGGTCAAAAGCAGGTGTCATGAGCCACCTTTCATCCACCCACTCTCTTGCTATGCCATTCGGTACCTGGGAACGTAGGCCCAATATGTCAGTACTGCCAGCGGCCGCTGCTGCAGAGCAGGGACAGCCTCTGTTTGCAGGGCAGCTTGGGTTCACCAGACCCCTTCTCCGTCAGGCTGCTTGTGCCTTCGAATCCCTTCACTGGCATGGAGCTCTGTGCCCCCTTATAAGAAGCACACTCCTGAGAGGGTTAAGTTCTAGTAGGTGGCCCTTGTCTCAGGGGTGGAAACAGGGACAAGCTTCAACAAGCCTCCTGTTTTACTGGCCTTCAAGATTCCCCTGGATTCTAGGGGGAGACCACTGGGATACTTGGGGATGTTGAGATGGAGAGCAGAGGGAGACCCGGGACAGATCCATGTGGGAAGAACTTTGCAGCGTTCTGAGCACGTGAGGTTGGAAGAGGCGTGAGCCCTGACTCCCATAACTGTCGAGCTATTTTGCGGCGTTGATGGTAGGGGTGGAGAAACACCTGCAGAGATCAGGAGACTGGATTTGTGTAAACGTCCCCAAATTCGTGGTGATTGGGCTGGAACCTTTGCCACCTGTGACTCTTGGGCCTTCTTGCCACCCTTCTGGGTTCCTCATCTCCCTCTCCTCTTTCAGCACGTGACAGCGCCTCCACCGCCTGTGGGGGCCGGGCTGGCGTGTTGAGGAGGAACGAGGGGGTGCAGTGAGGATCGCAAATGCTTGAGGAAAGGGGGCTCCCCAGCAGGGTGCGGGGCAGGTGGTGGGGGGCTCTCTGTTCTCTCCAGGAAGCAAGCGTCACAGCAGCTGAGAGGAGCCTTGGGTCCCCCATGCCTTTTCCTGGCAGGACGGGGCGACGGCAACATTTACTTAAGCTGTGGAGTTTGGCACTGCTGCCACCAGGCGCCATCTGGAAAGCCCTTCTCAGGAAGCCGTGAGCCCTCCCTAAAGAGCTCAGGGGAGCAGGTCTTGGGCAGAGTTTTGGGCCTTTTTTTCTTGGGCAAAACCTGAGTGGCGAGGCACCTGAGCAGGGCTCGGGGGTCCCCTGGGAGCTGTGTCGCTAAAGCAGGTCCTCCTCGGTGTGCACGTGGCTTTTCTCTCTGCTGGGCTTCTCCACTTAATTCTGAGCCAGATCTGGTGTAGCTTTTCTTTGTCAGGAGAGCACTCAATTTCCTGGGGCTGTATTTCCATTTATTTATTTTGTATTGTATTTTACTTACTGTTTTCACCTAAGTCCTGGTATGCTGTGGGTGCGAAGGTGTGGAGCCAGCCAAGGTTGTCCTGGTTAGTTACCGAGACAACCCTGTGACAATGGGGCTTGTTAACATAATGTAAGAAATGAATATTGTGCCTCTAATGTGTGCTGGGAGGCAAGAGGGGGAACTGGGTGGCCTGGCTGGTGACAAACAGGGCCGAGCTAAGCACAGAGATTTGCCACCATCCTCTCCCTGATCCACATCTTAAAAAAAGGCTGCAGAGCTCCAAAACGGTGCATGCCTGAACACTCCCTACGGCGACCTGATGGGTGGGCCAAGGCACTAAGGGAGCTGTGCTGTGCACAGGGGCAGCGGTGGGTGGAATTCACGTGCCCGGGCCTGTTTTCTTTTCCCACCAAGGGAAAGTTGTCCAGGGCCTGGCTTCTTGGGGGACCCACCTCTTTGTTGCTGTGAGCCTTGGGGTTTTGTGTGACATGTGGCATGTGTCTGAGAGTTGTGGGGGGCACAGCACAAGCTGACTCCCTGGCTGGTCCGGCCCTCCTCTTGGGGGTGCCCAGCCAGGTGCTGGCAGGAGGAAGTGGGTAGTGGGTGGGCTTGGCTTTCTCTACCGCGTAACTTGCTTTCAAAGGGTGGGGTCATGTTTCAGCTTTTGCAGGGAGCAGGGCACACCCTGGGGAGACAGTGATGTTTTACTCTGGGCCTTGGGGTTAGAGGATGCCACAGAGGATCCATTCTCTCCCCTGGGAGGTGCCTTGCTGGGCTGGGACTTAGGCGGACACCAGTTTCTTTCCTCTGGTTTGACCTCAGTTCCAAAGCCTTTTGATGTACGATGAAACAGGTCCCCTCCGTGGCGCTCTTGTCTCTTCATTACAGTAATGTCCCGAAACTCTTAACTCAGTGGTTGTCATCGTGGTTTTCGGACACCCTCGGTTGTCTTCAATCATCTTGAGAGGTATTTTGGAAAATTTCCAACTTGCTTATGTTTAGTTCAATGTAAAATGTGTGCAGTGGTTGTTTCCTTGAAGACCAAGACAGATACATGTTTCTCTTTATTGCTAAATATATTCTGTTAAATTTGTTGCGAAAATAGGTGTTTTAGGGTTGTTTTTTTTTTAAGTAATTTGCCTTGAAAAATTGTAGTGATCCATCAGCAAAGTTGCTGTGTGACACAAAATAGTCCCTGAGTGGGGGGAGCCTTGGCAGCTGGGGCCTGACCACCTCTGAAATGTCCTGTATGAGTGACCTTCAAACCCTTACCACTTGGTCTCCTTCTAGAGGGACAGTTACTGACTTCTTTGTTGCTATTTTTGTTGTTTAATGACATTATGGTTATTTTTCTCCTACATTAATTCTTGTTCATCTTAGACATTGAGAAAATACAGATAAATACCAATAAAAATAATTTTTAAATATATGTGCCCTTACCACTCAGAGATAACCACTGCAGACATTTTAGTCCATTCCTTCCCAGTCCTTTTTGTGCACTTGAAGATGTATTTCACAAAAAAGGACCATACTGCACGCACAGTCTTCTATATGTTATAGTTTTTACTTAAATATATGTCACATATTTTTTTTCCATTGAATATTCAACACAAGGATCAACAAACTTTTTCTGTAAAGGACCAGACAAGAAATAATTTAGGTGTTGCAGGACATGTGGGCTCTTCTGTAACTACTTGATTCTGCCATAAATGAAAGGGCTTGATGGTTTCCAATAAAACTTTATTTACAAAAACAGGTGACAGAAGGATTTGTCCCATGGGCTATCCTTTGCACACTCCTGGTTTGTAGTAATAGCTGTCCTTTTGTAAAAGCTTCATACACATAGTATGTTCCTTGAGGAAATATTAGAAATATGGAGAAGCGAAGGGAAAAGTCTGCCTCTAGTGATCTACTGAGCATAGTAGAAAACTTGTTTCCATTTTTTCATTTCTGCACCTAAATCTTTCTGATCACCTGCACAATTATTTCCCTAAGTGGAACTCCTAGACATGGAATCTCAGGTCACAGGCTGGCAACCCTGGAGCTGCAGATGTGTATTACCCGGGAGGGTGCTGCGTCTTGAGTCCATTTCTTCCAGTGCTGGAGATTTTACTGAGAAAGTTCCTCGTAAGGTTATATTGAAATCTGTCTCCCTCAAGGTAGTTCCCTGTCACCAAGCAACTCTGTGACTCATTTGTTCATTCATAAATTCATTCATTTGTTAATTCATTAGTTCATTTTTTTCATTCAAGGACAAAATGCTTATTAAGTAGGTTCTGAACACCGAGCAATGTGCAAGATGCTGGAGATTCAAGGATGATAGGGATAGGTAGCAGTGCCCAGAGACCCGGAGCCTGGGAGCCGGGACAAGTCCTTCACAAGAGGGGTTGATGCACGGGAGGGCCGCCCTAGGGCTGGAGAAGACGCACTTGCCTTGGCGTCCACATTTGGTCCCAAGGGACCTGAAAGGGTGACGGGACCTCCTCAGTCACCTCAGTAGCTCTTGTGGCAGGTAACTCTTTCCATTGTGGAATCTAGCCAATTCAGTGACTTCTGGGGGAAGCACCCCCAGCTCAGCCACTGCGGCTGGCTGTCCTCTCTCTCCCTGGCTGTGAACTGGAGTTGAAATCACTTTCTTGCTGCAGAAGAGGCCCTGGGGAGAGTCCAACTGGTGCTTTTGAGGACGACCCCTCAGGCCAAGAAGGGGGCCAGATGGGAGCTTGTCGGGGCTCGCAGCTTTGTGGCATGTACGTCCTGGCAGCTGGTCACCCCACACCAGGGGCCAGCCTTGAGGGGGGCGGCAGGAAGAGGCAGGGTGGAGCTCCACACCAGGGAGTGAGGGGCAGGCCCCCGGCTCCAGCTCACCTGCCCTGACCACCCTGTCATTGTCGCCAGTGGTTCCTGGGCAGGGGGAGGGCACAAGTCGGGTGTCAGGTAGAGTGTGGACTCCTGTTCGGACCCTGCAGGTAGAGCCTGTGAGAGCTTGTCGGATGTACACTGGGAAAGAGGCTCTCTGCATTTTACCCAAACTAACCTGACTTCAGAACTGTCCATACCTGTCCCACAGAGGATCAGGTGAGTCACTGGGGGTCGGGGGAGGGGGGGCAGGGCTGTACCCACCTCATATGTCAAAATGTCCAGCATCAGTAGAGGATGGTGGGCACTGCAGACAGTACCAGTTTTCTTTTTGGATGATGGGTCATGAACTAAATACAGACTCACTATGAGAATGTGTGGAAACAATTTCTTCTGTTACATATCAGACCTCAATTGCCCTTTATTTTCTGTGAATGAAAACGTCATAATCATAAGCCAGAGACAAGTGCATTTTCTAATGTTTAAGAAACGGCTCCGGGCAGAGCACATACTTCAGCCAGAGCTTGACCTCCACACACAGTCCGGCTTTACCCACCCTGCTGGGCTATTTGGGCAGCTCACTCCCCTACCCGGGGCCTGGGAGGTGGGAGTGGGGAAGTCTAGAAGACTCAGAGACCCTTTTCATCTTGCTTTTTCCCTCCTCTCCTCTCCCTTCCCAAATGTTTCCACGGCCTGAGGGTAACTTTCAAGGGTCTGGTCCACTGAGCAGAGAACTAGGGTTTGTCGATTCTAAGGATTTGGGAACTTCTTGTCTATCTGTGTTTGAGCCTCGAGCAGGCAGTGAGGTCGTGTTATCTCTGAGGGGCCCGGTGTGCCCGGTGGGGCTGGGAAGACCCTCTTTTAGCTCCTTTCCCACTGGGTCCCTTCCCACCGGCTATCCCTGTCTGGGCCTGCATGCCCTGGAGACAGGGTCCTGCCACCGGAGGGGCACAGCCAGGGCCCCTCACTCAGTGCTGCTCAGGGTTTGCTCTTCCCCACCTCGGGGCGGACTTGGCAGGGCTGCAGGAAGTGGAGAGCATCACAGTCACGGTGGAGGGCTCCAGTGCTGGCCCTCAGGAGCTGTGAGACCCAGCAAGGGCTCCTTAGCCTCTCTGTGCTTCCGTGTCCTAGAGCCTGCAGTCTGCCGGAGGAGAGGATGTCAACAGCCGTGGAAACCGTATTGAGTTCCAAAGCTAGGAAGTGGTGGAACTGAGATTCTAGCCACGTCTGTCTGACCTCTGGCCTTTTAGTTCCACTGTTGGGTCGTGCTGGGGATGGGGTGAATGCAGCCAAAAGCAGAAGACCTGCTCGCCAGCCCCATCTCCCGCTCCACACTGGCCAGGACCAGTCCTGTTAGGACAGGCTCTGGGAAGCTCAGATAAGTGCTCCTTCCCTCTCTTTGTGTCTCGGGGGAGGTTGTCCTCGCATCTTTTCCAGAAAAGAAGCAAGGAAAGGAGGTGGCCCCGCGCTTGCTGAGCTCTGCTGAGGATCGACTGGGACCCGGCCTGAGCTGCACACTTAGGCTTAAAGTGACTCCCCAAAGTTGCGGTTTCAGGGATCCCCTAACCTCTACTCAAGGTCACATGTGTAGCAAGTCACAAGTGTCTGGCGGCCGTGTCCCCAGGGTGACAGAGAGGATGGGGCCCCAGGAGCAGGGCCTGGTGCAGAAGACCCAGCTCTCTTCCTGTGCAGCTTGTCCGAATCTCAGTTCCCCCATCCCTCCCAGCTGTACCACGCTCTGCCGGTCCCGTTTCTGTCTCCGTGCTCTCCTGCGCAGGCCAGTGTTGGAAGGTGGCCTGGGTGTGGGTGGTGGGCCAGAGAACAGGGCAGGAGGCGGAGGCACAGGGCAGGTGCCAGCTCTCAGCTCTCTCCAGCCACCGACTCTCTCCAGAGAGGAGTGGGGAAGCCCCCACGGGTAGATGAAGAGAAAGAGCAGAGTCTCCTCTGTTCCTCCTTCCTGGTCAGCACCGTCCTCCGAGGTGTAAATTAGGAGGCAGAGTTGTCATCTGGGAAGCCTTCCAGAGGAGGGGCTGCCGGGTTCTTTGTTGTCGCTCCTGGTGGCACTAAAAACTGAACCAAGCGGCCACTGTGCACTGGCCGCGCCGAGCAGAATGCTCTGGGCTGTCACTGTGCCCTGGACCCACCTAGGGTGGTCCCAGGGAAGGACCCGGGATCAGCTGGGGGGCTGAGTCTGCTGTCGTGGGTGTAGGGGGTTTAGCATGTTCAAATTGACCCTAGCTTCTGGGAATAGAGCATTCAACACGCAGTTGTGACTGTGTGTATGTCGGGAGGCTAGCGTGTGTCTGAATGTCTGTTGTCTGTGTTGGGATATGACTTGGTGTGCGAGTGGTCGTGCTCTCTTGGGCTGGTGTTGCTGTGTGAGTGTCTGTAAGGTGCTTTAAATGTTTGGATGCAGTTGCCGAGGGTGGATGTACCACCGTGTGGTGGTGTGGGGGGAGCCGTGGGTGTACTGGATTGGGAGTGGATATGCACGAGCCGGGTACGTGTATTGGTGTGTATGGGTGAGGGTGAGTTGGGACACGAAGCTCGGTACGTGTGTGTGGGCGTTGCGGTGTGGTTAGTGTGCGGGATCAGGGTTTGCAGATATGTTGGTGTGGCTGTGTGGTTTGGGGGAGTGCATGTTTGTGTGTGGACACATGCTAGTAGGGGTGTGTGTGTTGAGATGTATGTAACGTGGTGTGTGTTGATATAGGTGTCAACACCTATATCAAGGGTCTGTGGTCTTGATATAGGTGTGTGGTCGTGTGTGCTGGTGCACTGATGCATGTGTTGGTAAAGATGCGTGTGTTGGGATGTGTGTATCTGTGTGTGTCTGCCTGTTTGGTATGGGTGTTGAGGTGTGTGTTGTGTGGCTAAGGATGTGTGTGGTGGGTGGCACGATGGCCTCCTGTTACGTAGGGAGGCTGACCTCCTTGAAGCATCGTGACCTTTTAGCCTTCCCTGCGGGAAGAGAAGCTGGTCCTGAGCCCAGCCCTGCCCCTTAGAGCATTGCTAATGGAGTCTCCCCTCCCTGTTGCTGCCTCGGCCTCGGGCAGAAGCTCTGGCTCCTGGGTTATGAGTTGGCAGATGCAGCGGGAGCTGTCTTCCAGCATCTCACAGCCAAGCCCTCTGAGGCCTCGTGCTCCTCCTGGAAGAAGCTGGGGCTTGAGGATTGGGGTCCCCATCCAGGGAACCTCTGTTCTGAGTTCAGCCAGCACGTGTGTGGAGTGGGCCTGAGAGCTCCGAGAGGACAGGGGTTGCGCTGTCCTCAGGTGTGTTCCCATCGTGGTCCCTGGCGCTGGGCACGGGATGCAGCAGGTGTTCGGGGGATGTTCGTTGACTTGTATGGAATAAAATGAAATGTGCTGTCCTGGGACAAAGGGCGCTTGCCCAGGAGCCAGCCAGGCCTTGGGCCTGCCCAGCACTCTCCCTCGAGGTGCCAAAGAACCTGAAATCACAGTGCAGCACCTGCACCACAGACCTGCAGTGAGTCCCTGTGAGCTGGCCAGGCGTCCCTCGGCCAGGAGCGGGAGGACCCAAGGGCATGAGGGAGCCTAGGGGTCAGAGATGGGCTCAGGGCGGGTGAGTGCCCCTCTGGGGCAAGTCCTCTCGGGGATGGGCTCAGTCTGCCATCAGCACCTGGGGACCCCCTCTCCGGGACGGTGGCAACCTGGGCTCCAAGTCCAACTCCTCCTCCCTGGATGACCACCCTCCACGAGCCTCAAAGCAGCTGTCCCTCCTTCCCCCAGCTCCTTGGAGCTCATGGACACGGTAACAGCCTCACCGACTGTGAGCCTGCTGGGGGCCAGGGCAGCGGGGTAGAGCTGTTGCCGTGGGCACTGCATCCTCCCTCCGCAGACTGTTTAAAGGCTTCAGCTGTGTTACCAGCAGCTTGAAAAGTGACCTTGCAGCCACTTTGGGGTTTAGTTAGCCATGTTCTGTGGCCATCGTGGATGATCTAGGGTGCAGGCCTGGGAGTTGGAGGTGAGCCTTACTGAGCCCACCACAGGTGGGGGTCTTCAGAATGGTGCCCCAGACAAGCAGCAGGCATTGAGGGGTGTCAGTCTGGTCAAAGGCCAGAGACCAGAAGGACTCTGGGCCCTTGAGGAGCTTAGGATCCATTCGGCAGGGGACTCCTCCGTTTCCTGAAACTTAAAATAATCTACCAGCTCTTTTATAAAGTCAGAAAGGAAAAATGGCAGAGAGCAGCCTGTATGGGGTCAGGGCAGCGTGGATTTGGTGCAGCTTTTCCTGGAAATCACATGGAGCAGAGACCATGTGTCAGCTCTGCCGGGCTTCTGTTGGAAATCTGGGAAGCCAGTGCTTTGGGGCCAAATGACCTCTTTTGGTTAGTGGCAGAGGAAATGCTTCCACCTCTGAGCGATGAGCCCCGTGAAGAACGATGCGAAGGTCCTGGAGACTCTGGTGGAGGAGCGGGCACCCACAAGGTAGAGGACAGATGCCTCGGGGTGGGCTCCTTCCCAGGGAGAGCAGGGCCCGTGGAGGCTCGACAGCCACCGTCGATGGCTGTGCTCTTCAGGGCATTGGAGGGAACATACCTGAACTCCTGAAGGGCAAGCACTGTGGGGATGGAGCTGCCTGGGAAAGGAGTGACTGTCAGGGCGGCTGGGTGAGCAGGGACCGCGGCCCAGGGGTGGAGCGGCCCTTTGAACGATCAGCCTGCATCCATTCCCTGCTCAGAACACTGCGGTGACTTTCCATCGTGTGGGGAGTAGAATCTGTGGTATCAAGGCCTGGAATTGCACCTCCCTCTCCCTCCTCTCTGACCAGCCCCTTGGTGGCCTCTGTGTTGTCTGTTGTCTCTGGGGTGAGCTCTGGACACAGACTCTCATGGGCTGGTTCCATCACATCACGCAGACCTCTCCCCGCCGGTGGCCTTCCCATGAGCCCCCACTGTGAACTCTCACTTCCCAGCCCCTCGCTGGAAGCATTGTCCTATACTGTCATCTTCAAGGCCTTTGGGAAGCATCGTGTTCTCTGTGCTGACCTACCCGTGACCCGTGTGCACAGCACTGCCCACAGTAGTGCCCGCCACACGGTGGAGGCTCAGTAAACACTTTTTAAAAGACACGGCGGTAAAAGGCACATGACACAAAATGTACCGTCTTAACCATTTTCAAGTGTGTGGTTCAGTGCCATTAAGTGCGTTCACATTGTGTGTAACCGTCACCGCCATCCATCCACAGAACTCTTTTCATTTGGCAGAACTGAAGCTCTGTACCTGTTCATCGGTGGCCCCCATTCCCTGCCCCCAGCCTGGCAGCAGCCTTCCTACTCTCTGTCTCTATGAATATGACACTCTGGGTACCTCGAGTAAGTGGAATCATGCGGCGTGTGTCCTCCTGTGACTGGCTTAGTCCCCTAGCGTGGTGTCTTCCAGGCTCATCTGTGCTGTAGCAGGTGCAGGAGTCCCTCCCTTTTTAAGGCTGGATAATATTCCACCGTATGGACGAGCACATTTTGTTTATCCGCTCATCTGTCACTGGACACTGCCTTCATTTCAAGAAATACTTTTGCGTAAGTGAATGAAGGCAGGGTGTGGTCTGGCCTCTGCTGTCCCCTGCCTGAGGGAAGGGGTTGTAACTTTGGATTCGTTGAGTTAATTCACAGTATCCCAAGCTACTGGCTCCCCAGAAGCCAGGGGCCGCTTTCCTCAGCAGAGCACGTGTTGGGGTCTGAGCATTTTGGAATTCAGCATGGGTCAGACCTTGGCCCTCTGGGAGGGCTGCCGTGTGCCCTGAGGGGCCACACATCCTTCCGCAGGGACGAGCCCAGTGTCTGCCATCGGGCAGGGCGGGTGGAGGGGGAGCTGTGGTCCCTGGAGCTGATGCTGGAAGAGTGGACGCACATGGCAGCAGCTCTGTGGCAAAGGCTTAACTGCCCCCAACCAGGAATGCTGCATGGTTTTGCTGGAAGCCGAAATTCTAGAAGACAGCCGGTGTTGTCCAGTACGTTGTTTGTTTTTTTTTTAAATTTAATTTAATTTAATTTTTTTATACAGCAGGTTCTTATTAGTTATCTATTTTATACATATTAGTGTACATATGTCAATCCCAATCTCCCAATTCATCCCACCACCACTAACCCCCTCCCCCACAGCTTTCCCCACTTGGTGTCCATATGTTTGTTCCAGGACTTTTTATTGGAAGTTCAACATTCTCCTCGAGGCTTGTCCCGTGCCTCTTTGGAGTAGAATCCCTATCTTACCCCCTTAACACAGCCTGGGTTGATGCTGACTTCAGCGCAAAGAAGAGGACTTGGGGATCCAGGTTGGGGTGGGGAAGTGCAGTGACTGACTTCTGGTCTGAGGGAAGTGGCTGGACCCGTGCTGGGGAAGGACCTCAGCTCAGCGAGCCGGCTGCAGGCAGACTCGGCCAGCTGCTGCTGGGGACCCCGTGTGCTACCTGGCCCGTGCAGGGTGCTGCAGGGCACACATCCCCTTCCCCGCTCAGCGAGTCCTAAGCTGGGTGAGGTGTCCACACTGAGCCAGGAGCACAGGCGGCAAGACACGGCTTGTCTCAGAGTCGGCTTGTGTGGTGTGGACCCGATAGGGTCTGTGAGGGCTGCCCGCTTCTTGGCCTTCTTGCTGGAGGGAGTTGGAGTGGGAAGAGAACAGCAAGACATGGGATGGAGAAGATTGTCTTGGAAGGGAAGCTGGGGTGCTGGAGAGAGGAAGGGCGCTGTGGACAGGCGAGGAGTAGAGCAGGGCCCTGGGAGTCCTGGCACTGGAGCTGACCTGCACCCTGGCAGGACAGATGCCTAATGCTGAGATCTACAGGGGAGGAGGCAAGGACGCCTTGGCTTGGGGTGAAGGTTCAAGGGGATTCAGGCAGAATTTCACTCATTCAGCTCTCAGCTGAGGACGTTGAGAGGCCAGGTGAGTGTCCTTACACCTGCCCCATAAAGGTGAGGTCTCTCCAGGCTTCCTGGGGTTTTGTCCCTCCGCTGGTGCCTGGGAGGCCCAGATACCCGTGACTCAGGGCTGTGGGTGCACTGCTGTGGACCCACTTCTGCAGCGGGTGTTACCTTCTGTCCCAGTCTGCTCAGGCTGCCGTCACAGCTTTCCATAGACTGGTACATACACAACAGAGATTTCTCTCTCACAGTTCTGGAGGCTGGAAGTCCAAGATCAGGTGCCGACAGATTCAGTGTTGGATGTGGACCCACTTCCCACAGTGGAAGGTGAGGAGCTCTCTGGAGTCTCTTTAATAGGGGACCTAATGCCATTCATGAGGCTCCATCCCCATGACCTAAGCACCTCCCCAGACTATCACATTAGGGGTTAGGATGTCAATATATGAATTTTGGGGGGACAAAACATCCAGTCTGTAGTACTTCCTCACTGATCCCCCTGCCCCCCAAAGCAGTGTTATCAATCAAGCCAGTTCTCTAAACAGAAATATAATAGAAAAGAAAATGACAGGAAACTCCAGCATGCTGTGAGCCTGCCCAGTGGGTCGCAGGTAAAATGTCCTCACGGGAACATGACAAGCCAATCCACCTAGACCCTCCTCCGCTTGCTGGGTAACCACAGCCCTTGGTGGATGGAGGCAGGTCTCAAAGGGAAATGAACCCATCCCACACCTGGCACCCTGCTCCTCCAGGGATGCCCAGCTCACAGTTCCCACGGCCCTCACACGGGGGTAGGAGAGGGCGCTGCGTGCTGAACAAGGATGCCAGAGACAGACAGTGGCTGCTTTGGAATCTCAGTGCAGGTTACAAATGGGATTGAGCAAGTTCTGCTTTTCTCAGGACTGCCTCACAACCTCCCCATGTGTTCTTGACTGCTAGACACACAGTATTTAGCTGATGGGAAAGCAGCCAGAGAATTCAACAGCACCCAGTGGTCCCCAGGGGGAGAAATGGAATTTTTAAAAGGTATTATACTAGTTAAGGTCATTTGTAAAGTGTGTTGCCGTTTCGAGCTGGCCCCATGGCCTTGTCCTGAGTGAGCAGTGGATGAGGGGGCCCAAGGGGGAGAGGTGCTGTCTGCTGCCTGTTCTCCAGCCTCCCTCCTCCTGGCCCACTGGAAGTACTTCAACTGCACTCTTTGGGGAGGGGGTGAGTAGTAAACTTTTTATTTTAGAATAGTGTTAAATTTATAGAAGAATTGCAAGGATAACCCAGAGGGTAGGGTTCCCCGTACTCCACACTGGCTTCCCCCATTGTCAATGTTATGAGGGTCCATTTTGTCCCAAGGAATGAACCAATATCGATCCATTATCATTAGCTGAAGTCCATACTTTATTCAGGTTTCCTTAGTTTTTACCTAATGTTTTTCTTTTGTGCCTGGATCCCACCCAAGATTCCACATTACATTTAGGTATTTTAATAAACTTTGTTTTTTGGAGGAGTTTTAGGTTCATAGCAAAATTGAGTGGAAAATACAGTGTTCCCACGTACTTCCTGTCCCCACAACTTCCCCTGCTGTTGGCACTAGTTTTCATGTCCCCTTAGGTTCCTTTTTTTGGCTGTGATAGTTTCTCAAATTTTCCTTGTTTTTTGTGACTGTGACGGTTTTGAGGAGTACTGATCAGGTACTTTACAGACTGTCCTTCAATTTGGGTTTGATGTTTCCCTCAGGGTTAGACTGGAGTTTAACCCTGGAAGACCCCAGGGGTAAAGTGACCTTCTCATCACATTGTATCAAAGGCGCATGCCGTCAACCTGACTTATCACTGTTGATGTTGACCTTGGTTACCTGGCTGAGGTCTTGTCTGGCAGATTTGGCCCCTGTAAAGCCACGCCCCTTTTAAAGTAGGCAGGACCAGCTACATAATCTGCAGGTCTCAGTGCAAAGTGAAAAGGTGGAGCCCATTGTTTAGAATGACTAAGAATTTCAAGATTATGATTGCAGAACATTAAACCAAGTCAGGGTCCTTCTAGACGCAAAGCCATGTGTGACTGCACTGGTCCCATGAAGCCAGCCCTGTTTGTTGGACTGTGGGCACATGGAGAGGAGCCTTGCACTGGTGGTCACTTATCCCCGAGCAGTTGAAGGGGGCGGATGGCTAAGGAGGGTCAGAAGCACCCTGGGTGGTGTGGGTATCACCGGGTGGACAGAGCATGTCAGCACATTACAGGTGTCGGCAGGGTTTCTACTGAGCCACCTGCGGGGGAACCTGAAAAAGTCCACCTGAGTCCCCTGCGAGCTCTGTCTGGACAGAGAGAGGGTGGTCAGGGGTACGCATGAGAGAGCAGTTAGTAGCAAACAGAGCAGCTCCATAATATTTTTTTAAATTTTTTTATATATATATATATTTTTTTGCGGTACACGGGCCTCTCACTGTTGTGGCCTCTCCCGTTGTGGAGCACAGGCTCCGGACGCGCAGGCTCAGCGGCCATGGCTCACGGGTCCAGCCGCTCCACGGCATGAGGGATCTTCCTGGACCGGGGCACGAACCCGTGTCCCCTGCATCGGCAGGCGGACTCTCAACCACTGCGCCACCAGGGAAGCCCCATAATATTTTTTAAATGTGCTGCTTTTATTTTTATTTTTTTCAATTTTCTTCTTTTTCTCAGTGCCCAGAGCAGCACTTTCTCCGTAGGAGACCTTAGAATATTTTATTTACAAAATGCAAAATGATCCTGTCTCTGCTGGGCAAACTGGTGATCCCCGTTGGAGGGGTGCACCTGGTGACGGCTGCGCCTCTCCTGGCTGCTCTCTCATTTGGAGAGGCGAGCATTTCGCGTCTCAGGTGCATACCTGTGCAAGCGCAGACCCCTTGCTGCAGCCTCAGTGCAGTGATGAGTGTACAGCTGCCAACCAGCTTCTCCTTGCTGTTACTCACCCAGCTGTTTAGAGAAGGAGAGAGTATTTCTAACCAGCCATATGGCATGGAGTTTTATTTGCCGTGGTAAGTTAAAAAGTACATTATTGGTCAGCATCTTGCATGCAAATTTTGACATTGCATTCCAGGAGTACCTGCAGAAGAGAGTGGTGGCGAGTCGGATCTGTGTAATTACATTGCTGTGCAGGCTTGTAACGTTGCCATCTCTAACTACACCCGGTATCTCATCGCGACGGCTGCCCGGGGATATTGCTGCACGACTCCTGTAGCCGGAGAAAGATTATGTAAACATGGTGTGCGATCTCGAAAGTGAGTAATGAAGTTGAGTACTTGTTGCGAAAATTAATAAATGGCTGGTTTACACGTGATGGAGGAGTCTCCGTGTGAGAACTGAATCGCGGCGTAGTGATGGATAAAGGCACCTCCAGGTACCGGTGACTTGAAGAAATTCATCCTTTTTTCTATCAGTATGATGAAATGGACAATTCTAGTCTATGCCCTTAACTTTCTACTAGACCAGCATGAAATCATCACAAATAGATCTTTCTGCTCCTCTTTGCCTGTCAGACTCTTCACCCTTGCCTCGGAGGAGAGTGTGGCAGTGATGGGGGGCTGTTTGCAGTTTCTGGAATGGCCGTGTGGTCCCAGGGCCTCGCCTTTGTAGATGCTCTTCCTGCACTCACATCTGTCAGGTGCCTACGATGTGTCTTGAGGTCATTGTCCAGCTAGGAAGTCTGTTTTGAGCCTTGGTTCAAGTGCCACTTTCTCGGAGGAGCCTTTCTATCCACCCTTGTCTGCAGTGTTTCCCGCCCCAGAAAATTAACTTGTGGCCACTGGTGCCCATACTTCCTTGATGATGCCTAGGTTTCTGTTACCGTCTGTCTCTGCTTAGGAAAGGGATCCATGGAGTCAGACAGACTGGGGTCCAAATCTCAGTTCCACCAAGTACCAGCACACGTGACCGCGAGCAAGGAACCTATGAACCTCAAGTGTCCCATCTGTAAAATGGGAAACGCTCATTACTAGTTTGTAAGGTTGTTAGAATCAGGTATTAGGTCATGTATCTGGCACATAGAAGATGCTCATTAAATATATGTTAAAAGATGGATGGAGGAAGTGGGACTTCTGCATAGTCCATCAGTTTTTCGACTGGAGAGGAGGCATGTGGGAAAGAAGGCACAGCAGGGAACACAGTGAAGTGTGTGAGCAGCAGGGTGTGTCGAGGACCACCACCCCGTCTGGCTGGGAGAGTGGTGGGGACCAGAAGGAAGTGACTCTGGAAAGGGAAATAGGGCCCAATTGTGGAGGGCCTTGGATGCCAGACGACGACTTTACCCTGCAGGCACTGGGAGTCGTGGGCTGTGTTTGTGAAATAGCTAAGGAGGTTTGCCGTGTGGCTATGCCGGGAGCAGTGTGCGGGGTTCCGTGTTGGTTTATGTGTCCTGGTTCCTCAGTCCTCCCTCCCTCTGGTATCCACCCTTCCCCCCACCCACACACCCCAGCAGACGTTTCTAGAGCTCCTGGGTCCTGGGCAGTGGCTTGGCCAGGTCTTGGGTGAACTTCTCTTTGCCCCTTCCTCCCCCTCCATCAGTCAGTCCTTCAAAGCGCCGATGTATTGCCAGGAGAGGATATTACACGAAGCCCCTGAAGTGGTGCATTAAAGCAGTTTGGATTTTCTTTTACTGCTAACATTGATTACTATTAATTAAAGTTGATATTTACAATCAGAGGGAGTACAGGAGCAGATCATTTTTTATTAATCGCTCTTCTAGATTCATCATTAGTCATCATTATCAAAATATTCAGACAGTGGACAGTGGCTGAGTTTTCCAAACCAAGTGAATGATTAAATTATACTACATAGTATAGAGTCTGTGTCCCCTGGTACCTCTCCCTTTCAGGGTTCTCCGTATTGTCCCCCAAATGGTCTCAGCCTCTGCAATTTATCCTCTCCTCTACCCCGGCTCTCCCCATCACACCCTTGCCTTTTTCTTTCAATGATATGGCTTAAAGGCCTCTTTGTGTTATGACTGAGCTCTGGCTTACTCCTCTTCGTGTCACTGTAGCATGACTGGAATGGACATGCCACGGTATTGTTTACTTTTATTGCCATTCCCCACCTGGTGGACATCACTTGTTGTCTTGGTCAGTGACACAGTGGGAATCCCGTGTGCGTCCCACAGCTGCCAGGGTAGGTCTGGAGAGGTGGGCTTGCTGCAGCCCACCAGGCTACCCAGCCCCTTCTCAGTTTACCCCCTAACCTTGGCCAATCCAAACCCCACGTGGATCCCCAGCCCCAGCACTCTGCTGTGCTTTTGATGGGGTCCCTCTCCTGGTATGCTTTCTTTCCCCATCTTTCCACGTGTAAATCCTGCCCACATCCTAAGATGCTGGAGCTGTGCCCACTCTTCCAGAGGCTTAAAACTCTGTGCTTCCTCATCTGAAATTTTCCTGGGAACATATCACTTTATAGTGAAGCTCTTTTGGTGGTCTTATTCTGAATTTTGAGCCCTTTGAGGACAGGGACAGAATCTTCCTGCGTCATTATAGGTGCTTACTGAGCTTGTGGTCTTTTCCGTGTGTTAGAGAAGAGTGTGGCTCCTGGACATCTCAGGCTCATCCTCCCAGGGGTCTGCAGAGGTGGGCTCGGGGCATCCCCTGCTCCCTTCCTGCTGAGGCGACTGGTTTTCCTCCTCCCCTGTTCCAAGTGAGACCCTGAATAGGTTCTTGGAATGAGAAGAGAGGAATTTAGGAAGTCCTGTTCCTCCATTTAGGAGTTTTTTTTTTTTTTTTTTTTTAATAGGTAAACAATTGTAGGTAATTTAATTTGTCTGTAATGGTGCACATGGATTTACTAAGTGGGAAAATGTCACTAAGTTGTGGACACATACTGCATACAATTCAAAGAGAATTGGCCTCTGATGGGTAGCAATAAATGTCAAACTGTTCAACACTGATTGTTCTTGAAGGAATATTGCCTAACACAGAATAAAGTACCTTTTCGAGATTATTCAATTGGTCTGACTTTACATCTAAAAAGAAGTAGGAGTACTGAATCCCACTATGGTCCCTACCCCTTGTGGTTGGATACAGGAGACCAAGTGGGAATGGGGAATGGACCACTTGGGCCTCTATTCTCTTAATGGCTCCTTCAACCCCTAGAGAGGAGGGAAGAATGTCTAAAAGCCTCTGGTGGTTTCCAACCCTCCTGCCAACTTGTTCGTCTGCCGTGCCTGCCTCTTGGGCCTCAGGTCCAGCGGCTCTGCTCTCACTCACTATACTCCAGCTATGCTGGTCTGCTTATTGCTCTTCAAAACACTACAGTATGGGCCTACCCCAGGGCCTTTGCACTTCTGTTCTCTCTGCATAAAATTCCATCCTTCTCTACTTTTCCACAACCACCCATCCAAGGTCAAAGTTCACCTCCATTGTGCCCCACACTTCATTGGTTCCTAACCATTCCATCACTCCTATATGTGTAACTAGTTGGAATTTAGAATTGTCTTATTTATGTCTTACTAGCATGTTGTCTGTCTCCCCACTAGAAAGTGAGCTTCATGAGGGCAGGGATGGTGTCTGTCTTGTCTGCTTGGATAGTCCAGTGCCTAGAGCAGTTCATGAGACAAGAGGAGGGACATTTCTCCCTCCTCTCTGTGGGCTGAAGGAGCCGTTAAGAGAATAGTAGAAGAATAGTATCCTTCATGAAGTTTTTGATACTATAATAAGTATTGATAGAACGAGTGTGTTGAGTGACTCTCTGCAAAGTGATAGAACATACATGCATTTTATAAAACAGCAACACCCAGGCATGAAAAAAAGATCCTTTGGCTTCCTTTCAAATGAATCTCCTTTTAGTAGGACTTTTCTCTTTTATGACTTGAAGAAAGTGGGGTTTTCCAGCAGCGGTTGGTTCCTGCTACTTTCTAGACAACCTGGTAATTTGTTTGGAATGCTGGGGCAGAGGGCTCTCATTGCCCATGGCTAGGTCTCTCCCCGCCGGAAACTGAGCTCTCCTTCCTGTGCTTTGTTGAGGATGCAGGGCCGGGCACAATAACCGCAAACTCTCAAGTTCAACTGATGAATGAAAGGACTTAAGTGAAGTGGAGATTCATGGTAGTTATCAACGTCTAGAATTTTTAAAAAATGTTCTTTCCCTTTGTTTCGGGGACCCTCTGTTGTTATAAGAGACTGAGGTCAGGCGATAGAGTTCTCTTACTCTGTAGAAATAAAAATCTGTGTACTTCCTCTAGCACTGAATAAAAATAGCCATTCTTTATTTTTTTAAAAAAAGCACCGTGCAACTTCTCGGTGCCCACTTCTTTGCCCCTACTTTGCAGACCTCGGCACCCTCAGAAGGGCTGAAGATGGAGGTCAGTGCATGCGGGTCAGGGTGCTGACTGATCACGTCCCAAAGAACCGGTTTGTGGCTAGTACTTCGGTGATTTTTTTTTTTTCCAGGAGAAAGTTTCATGTTTCATCCTGAGAATCAGAAATTAAGAAATATATGTTATGAAGTCATTTTGGCTGATTTAATCTCAACTTCTTATGTGCTCCCGGGCAGAGGGTTCCAGGTTGGGAGGGTCTTGTGGTCTAACTCTGTCCACTCTCATTTGAGCAGCCAAGGTTCCCCACCTGCTTGCACACCCCTGGGTGGGTTCCTCCCTGCCTCTGCTGGGGCCCATGCTGGGGAGCTCCAACTTAGAAGTGCTTCAGATGCGGGGGTCCTGATGCAGCCCCCGCTGTGCACACAGCAGCGGCTGGACGGGACTCTCTATCTCCCCATGTGTACCCTGGGGAGGAACACGTCCACCTCCCATGACTATTGGGCCAATGAAACGGTCCTCGTCCTCCTATAAAGCAGATAGTATAGCACAGGGCAGACACTCAGTAAAAGTTCTCTTTCTCACTCTCTTTTTTATTGCCCTGAAATCTGATCCTTACATCTGGTCCTGGGCTTCCCTGGAGCCCTAGAGGTCAGATCTGGCTCTCCCAGGGCCAGAGGACAAATGTCCTGTCGCCTTGAGCCCTGCCTTACTGTCTTACTCCTCGCCCTTCTGATCCTGTGTGGTTAGTGCATGTGGCTTGCTGGTGTGGCCCGCTTGGAGAGGCCCCTCCTCTTTTTGTTCCCCTGCTTCTGAGGCTGTATTTGCCTGTCTTGGGCACTGATTCTCTGCTTCCCCTGAGTGACTTTTCATTGGCTGATACCTGAAGTCCTTCTTAGGGGCCAGGATGAAACCCTGTTTTCTCCACAGTCCTGTATTGCTGCTCTGGGGTTTGGGACCCTGTTATGAGTTAGGATAGCACTGGTACACAAAAATCTGTGTACTTCCTCTAGCACTTATGTTAGAGATATATCCTAAAGTTACAGTGTCAGGACACAGCGATTTGTTTTTTTCTAACAGAAAATCCAACCGGTGTTGGACACGAGGAGCTTTCATTTAGGGACTGATGGACTCTCAGTATTTCCAGTATGTGGTTTCCAGGGTCACGAAGGGCATTGAAATCAGCTGTCAGGAAGCGGGGAGTGAGGATGACAGGGAGGGGGTTATGGATAGACCTGGAGGTGGTATACTTCACTTTGTGCAAATCCCATTGGCTACAACTTGGTCACATGACCCCAGCTGGATGCAGACGAGCCTGGGACATGTCCCTGGCTGGGGATTCACTTCTGGCAACCACTCCATGTGTGGAAGGAGACACGGATGGTTAGTTGACAGCTGTCTCTACTACAGACCGGTTGTAGAAGAGACCAGCAACTGTTTAATGGCATCACTCAGTTTAGCCCCTTGGCTAAGTGGTCAGTGTGCTTTCAGAGAGTCCTTCATTCAGGGTGCCTCCTGCCCAGCACCCTGCTTGCCCAGTGCTGGCCACCTGCACCTGTGCTACTCACACCTGGGTTTCTGTCCAAGTCACTGGACAGTCCACAGTGCAGGGCTGGGGACATGTGCCCTCACACGTTGCCTGGGGCCTTTCATGGTGACTTCAGTACATCATTCTGCACCCTTCGGCATGGCTGGTTATCCAGCCACTTATCCACATTCTTGTCTTGCTCAGTCTCACATTTCTCCCTTTTATCCCCACGGAAATCAAAATGACCTGCTGAAATGCATACGCCCTGCGTCTCATGTGGCTCTCTGTCCTGCTAGCCTGTAGGCTGGGCTGACACAGCCAGTCTCGGGGCACCCACACTGGGCTCCTGGGATTGCTGTTCCCTCTTCTCGGTTTTCCCCAACTGCTTTTAAAAAGTAACATCTAGGCTAAAATCATGCTTGGGATCAATTGTGCATGACCTGAAGGGTTTAGCTTCCCGTTCTCCACAGTTCCTCAAATATCACCACCAAAGCGTTCAGCGCTCTCTTTACAAGCTCTTTCAGTACCAAAATGTGGAATTCACAGGGCCCAGAGATGGGAATTCTGGCCGACCGCACACGGTCTCTCTGAAGATCTTTTTTTTTAATCTGTCTCGGGCTCCCTGTGGTCAGATGGTCCCCCTTCCATCCCCGGGATCTTCTTGTTGCTGAGCAGACAGACAAACAATCCCAACCTCTCCATCGATTGCTTGACTTGGTGTCTTTGCCCCTCGCAGCAGATCTACAGTTCCTTCCTCCGTCTGTTTCTTGCTCTGAATTGAGCTTTTTAAAAGGGATTTTTTTGGCTGTCCTTAATAACGGTTTGACTCCCTTAGCCTTTGCCAAAGAGAAGGTCAGTGCAAATCCCAGCCACTTATGTCTAAGATTCCCTGGTAACATGGTCCTTCCTCTTCTCATATTTTATCCGAATCATCAATCAATTACTTGATTCCCTCAACAAATATATATGTATATATGTAAATATGTAGCATGTGTACAGTTACATGTGTGTGCATGTGTGTGAATGTACAAGTCTGTGTGTGCATATGTGTGCATGCACATATATATGTGTGTATAAGTTGGACAGCCACTATGTTGTTTTCAAATCTCCTGTCTTTGGCGATCACACTGGCTTCGCTGGATGCTGCCCTTTTCTCCCTCACTGGGACCTTTCTGGTTACACAGACAGCAGGGCATGTTTACTTATCTTTTGCTGAGCTGTCTGCTTGCCTAGACTCTCATGCCCTGGAATTCTACCTCTCTTTACTCCAAGTGTTTCGAACCCTGACATCCTAAAATTTAGAATACATGTTGGTTAAGGATGAATTACAAACATTTATTGAGTTTTTAACAAATGTCAGGCAGTATGCTAACTTGTTAAATGGATTTAAGCTTCTTTTTTTTTTTTTTTTTTTTTTTTTGCAGTACACGGGCCTCTCACTGTTGTGGCCTCTCCTGCTGCGGAGCACAGGCCCCAGATGCGCAGGCTCAGCGGCCATGGCTCACGGGCCCAGCCGCTCTGCGGCATGTGGGATCTTCCCGGACCGGGGCACAAACCCGTGTCCCCTGCATCGGCAGGCGGACTCTCAGCCACTGTGCCACCAGGGAAGCCCGGATTTAAGCTTCTTTAAGCAACTTTATGATATGGGGACTGATTTTATTCTCTAGGTATTAGTGGGGATCTGAGGTTCAGTGATGTTAAGTGACTCCTCCAGTGTAGTGCAGGAAGGGCTGGAGCCTGGATTCGAATCCATGTCTGTCTTACTCCAGCTCTGTGCTTGTCTAACCACTGCCCCATCTCCGTGACCCTGTCCTGCTCAGCCTACCCCACCCAGTGAATTGGGAATTTTAAGATGACATCATTGTAGTTGCCCAAGATTCTTGTCTTTTCTGCTTTAACTAGTTCCTCCACATTAGTTAGAACTAAATCTAGAGTAAAAAAAAATAAAATAAAACCCCCTAATTATATTCTCCACAGTCTGGAAAATGAAGTTATCATCAAGATAAGCCAAGATCTTGTCCATGAATAAAGACGACAGTGATAATAATAAGGTCTGAAGCCCGACTGTTTAGCCAGCTAATAGGTCTAATGGATGGGCAGATAGTGAAAGGTCCTATCAATCCCTTCTCCAGCCTGCTGACTGGTTGAACTGGGAGTTCAAATTAAATCACCTATTCCTCCCATCTCTCTGGGTGGCCTGTAGCAAGGCCACCATTTCTGCATTCCCACCTTTAGGCTTATCCATGTAGTCCCCTGCGTGCCTCCACCTGGGACGTATGGGAGCCCGTGAAGCAAGGGGTGAGAGACTTCTCCACCTTTTGGACTAGGTCTGTTCCCTGGGGCTGAGAAGACCTGGCCATCGGCGAAGCCCTGCGCCTACCTCGTATCCTATAGATTTCATCCCTGCCCTAACCTTGAGGCTCTGGTCAGTGTGCTGTGTTTGTCCTATTTCCAGCCCTTTGAACTGGTGACCTTGTGGACCACCCTCTTCTTTGAGGGCATCCCTGTGCTTCTCCCATATCCATCCTCCTCTCTGAGTTGTCTCTGTCG
This sequence comes from Delphinus delphis, assembly GCF_949987515.2. Lineage (NCBI taxonomy): Eukaryota > Metazoa > Chordata > Mammalia > Artiodactyla > Delphinidae > Delphinus > Delphinus delphis. Next base: position 20,061,355 of record NC_082702.1, on the reverse strand, counting down.
TGCCTGGGGGTCCCAGGGTGCCAGGACGTGGGGCGAGGTGGGCTGGCCTCCAGGAGGACGTGGTCTGCTCACTTCTGTGAGATATGTCAAAGCACAGCCAGGACCTGCTCCAGGGCCTCCAGACAGGGCCGCACTCCCTCAGACTTCCCCCTGCCCCTCCCACGCAGCAGGTCCCGAACACCCTGCCCCCAAACGGGCCCCTCCTCCTATGTCCCCAGCTTGGTGAACAGCACCCCACCCACCTGTCAGCTGCTGGAAGCCCAGAAGGTAGCCAGCTAGCTCCCCCGCAAACCCCCATGGGGCCTGTCTTTCCACCTCTTCAAGAACTCTCGAATGAATCCCGTAGTCTCCACAGCAAGGCTTTATTTCACATCCTCATGGTTTCCCCTCTTACTCTTGGCCTCTGTCTGGTCTGTCTCTTTGGAGCCTACTCTCTTGTCCAAACCAGTGTTTTCCAAACCCCCAGACATCTGATCCCACCACTTATTCCCAGTCTAGAACAGCTCAGGGGTTTCCCATTGTCCTCCAGAAAAAGGCCTTGGTCTGACGAGAGCCTTTGGGGTCCAGCCCTGGTCTGTCTCTGCAGCCACTTCCCTTCATCCCTACACTCTGGCTTCCGGCTGGCTTGACTCCTCTGATCTCCCAGGGAGTGAATATTCATTCATCTTTCTGGGTCTTTGCCTGCTCCACTCCCTCCACCTGGAATAGCGCTTCCCCATATCTTTGCTTGGCTAACTGCTTGCTCACTTTGAAGACTCCTTTGAAACCGTCTTCACTTGGGGTTGAGGGCGATGCCTGGGGTGATCTCTGAGGTACCCATCCATCCATCCACCAGTGTACCCCCCCATACCTTATCACAGTTATTCTTCTCTCTCCTCTCACATCTAATCACCCAGGAGACACTCCATTTACTTTGTTGAATGAATGAATGAATGAATGTTCCAGAAATCCAAATTCAGCTGTGTAGGGTGTTTCCTCTCTTTTTGGGTCTTTAATATATCACATAACTGTTGCTCCCTATTCTTTTTCTTTCCCTCGGCTAACAACGTACTCCTGCACTTTTCCCTAATTACGTGGTTTCCTCCAAGCCTCCAGATATATCTGTTTTTTGGTAATAGCTTTATTGAGATATAATTCACATACCATACAATTCACCCATGTAAGGTGCATATGTAATTCAATGATTTTCAGTATATTCAGAGTTGTGAACCTTCACCGGAATCAATTTTAGGACACTTTAATCACCCCAGAAAGAAGCCCTGTACTCTTTAGCTATCAACCTCAACTCCCCTTTCCTCCCAACCCTAGGAAACCACGAATCTACTTTCTGTCTCTATAGATTTGCTTATCTGGGACACCTTTTAGGTGTTCTTAAGGCTCACCTCTGTGCAGGACCCATGCATGCCTTGCTTGACTATTGAGCAAACAGTAGACTTTTATTCTTTCTTTCTTTCCCTTCCTTCCTCCCTCCCCCATTCCTTCCTTCCTTCTTTCCTTCCTTCCTTCCTTTCTTTCTTCTTTTTTTTTTTTGAGGGGGGGGGGTTCTATTCTTGGTCTCCTTAGCAAAGACTATGAAACTCAATGTAATGGCTCTTCATTTTTCCAGGACTCAGGAAAGAGGGGATGATATCTCTTCTTTGTTATAGGATTAATTACTTTGTTTGTAAAGTGCTGTAAGGTTTGTAGAGTGCAGAATCAAACTATTGTTGGTTTTTAGCTGTTCCAAATTAATGTCACTTTCTCAGGGTTTTTTTCTTAATTTGGTCTACCTCATTAGCAAAATCAAATTTCAGAGGAAGATGTTATAAGCCTTCTTTTATCATATTGTCAGCCTGGAGAAGGGCTCAAAGAAGTCGAGGGCGTGGAGGATGCAGCTCAGAGCCCAGTAAAGGCATGCTCTCGTTATGGGGTGGCTGGCGACACACTGTTCCATCATGAAAGTGAGAGGAGCTCTCAGTCTACTCCTGGTGTTTGCACTTTCTATACTCACTTATCTGGTTTTGGTCTACTTGACCAAATGCTCCTCAAACATTTTCTGGGTTCAGAGAAAGGGCAAGGCCTAAGAGGAAATAAAAGTACTAAACATAAAGAACACGGATCATCTGATCTAGTATTTAAAAATTGCAAACTTAAATAATCAGTTACCATTTTTGGTCTATTGAATCATAACAAATATTAAAAACTAAATCTCCTGGCTGCTGAAAATACAGGGAACCAGGACTTCCAATAATGCTGCTGACTTTCTAAACGGTAGAAATCCCTGTAGAAGACAATTTGTCAATACCTTTCAGGAGTAATAACATGTTAAACCCGTTGACCCAGTAATTCTGCTTCTGGGAACCTATTTTAAGGAATTTATCCAAAGTATGAAAAAGCTATATGCATGAAAATGTTCATTATAGCATCATTTAAGATGTCAAAAATTAAAACGGGAATTGAGCTAAATGTATGGCATTGGGGTGTTCCGTGGAACCAGATCTCCCTGATGGACAGTTGTGCGGTCAGTTAAAATGATGGTTTTCAGGACTGTGCACAAGAACAAAAGAAGAGAGCAGAACTGAGTGTGGACCATGAGTGTGACCAGGTGAAAAGACATGCACAGGACAGCCCTGGCAGAGAGATGTGGAAATGATTACTGGGAGGGGCTTTTAGGCACAAAATTGTGGGGCCTTCTTGGTTTCTCTCTCTCTCACACATATATTTTATAATGCATAGCATTCCTCTCATAATAGTAAAAAACATTTAGAAAAACCAACCCTCTGGCACATCTTATGAAGGTCCAACTTACTATTTTGTTCTTAGAGAACCTTACGTGAGGACCAAAGACATGTCAGTAAACCAGCATAATGATCATATTCCCTGGCATTCTGTTGAAAATGACAATTTTTTCCCATTCCCTGAAACAAATCTTGACTAACTTTGATAGTTCAGCAATTAGAACTTTGGCATACAATCTTTCTTCTTCAACTCCTATAATTAGTGGTCTCCAATTATATGAATCAATTTCAATTTCTATAAATCAGATGATTTAGAGAGAAGGCTGTTCAATTTCCTTTTCAACTGTATGGTTTCAGCAGCAATAAAACTCTCAGCTTAAAATATCAGGATGCAACTCGCTCCAGAAATATTACCCAGTGAACTGAGGGCTTCTGCTGGGAGCATGGCATCTCACAGGTAGCCGTTTTTGGTCACATCACTTATCTGTCTGCTACTGAGTCCTGTTCGGTTCTTCTTCATGGGATCTGACATCTGATTACAGATTCCTTTCCAGTCTGGGTGAACATCACTGGACCTACCTGGTCTTTTAATAGACAGACCTGGCTTGGTCCCAGATAGGTCTGTAGAATGCTGGCTAGTGTGCACATTGAGTGCCTCCTTTACTTTTAATCTTGGTCTTGACAACGTCAGCGACCTTCAGAGTTTTGCAGAGGCCTGCTCTCTGCAGAGTGATCTGGAAGGTGGCTGGACTCCCCTAAGCCCAGCTTCAGAAAGTGCCCATTACATCCAGCTACTTTGTGGGGCTCTTCTTGAATTAATTCCTGATCACTGGAATTTGGAAATGTTTTCTTTTTCTCCCTTAGTCCTTTCATGATGAGATGTGATCTCTTTCATTCCACACAGGGCAAGTCGTCTTATTAATTTTAAAGATTCAAAAAAGGAAAATCATTTAGCTATTTTTTTCAATCCAAGAGTCTCAGCAGACCCTTTCCAGTGTGGAATCACATAGAGACTTCCACGTGGAGTTCATTCTCCCCCTGTCTGAAAGGAAGAAAGCAGGGGCAGAGGGCGGAGTGGGATGTGCCCACAGAATCAGTGCCGCCGACGTGAGCTCTGGGCTGCAGATGTACAGCCTCCCCTGCTCCCTTCTCCCCTTGGAGGAGGTAAGTGGCCAGGGCTTGTGTTTGCTGCTAATGTGGTTTTTAGCAAGATGTCTCCTTTTTGTTGGAGATTGGCCTCTGGCTTTTTATAGTACCCTTAAATTCAGCTTACGTTGAATTAGTGTGGTTCTTCGCTTTATACATTACTTCCAGTTTCCACAGCATTTGAGTCTCATTAAGTGCCAGGGCTGCTAACTGAGGTTTCTTGACAAATAGATCATGGAAAATCAGGACAATGCGCACTGGCCTCCCCAAGGTATCACCCAGGCCGGCCCCCTTGGAGCAGGGAACCTCAAACGCACAGCTAAATTTCTCTTTCGGAACCTGGGGTTGCTAAAAAATGTAACAGCAAGACTGTCTTCCAAACCTGAAAGAGGACAAGGCCCCTCTCTCATGGGGGGCTCCTTTACCAGAAATATGAGGGAAGTTGCAGCCCTGTGATGTAACATTCTGTAGCCAGAAACAATCAGGTATTGAAGAATAATTTCAAAATATACTCGTAACCTTATGTTAAGAGGAAACATGGGATATGAAACTACATGGAATCTCTATTTTGTTTATTTTAAGTGTATATTAATCATATTTAAATAAATAGGATAGGAAGAACATGTAAAAGTGTTATTCATAGTCAGAGTCAGGTGGTAGAATCAGAAATGATTCTCATTTTCTTTTTTTATACCTTTCCCTATTTTCCAAATTTTCTACAGCAAATATGGCATACTTTTGTGAATAAAACATGGAAGGTTGTTTAAGAGGCTCAAGAAGAAGAGTAAACTCCAACTTGATCTTGACCATAGGCCGCTCCGTCCTCCGGCTCTTTCACAAGCTCTCCAGATCGCAGGCTCTGTGATGGGCCACCTGCCCCCCACCCCACATGCTTCTCTTGAGGTCTTCTCTCCTATATACACACCTAGAATGTGTTTTAACCGGGTCAGAAGGTTTGTAAGGATCTTACTTGCCTCAAGTGAATGTGAGCCAGCAAGAAAAAACCTGATTATGGGAGGATAAAAACCACTGCTGACAATTTTACTTTTTAACCAAGCTGACCGCTTCTTAGACCAGCACATAGTGTTTCTTGTTGCTGAATGATCACTATCTTTTTGTTCATCATTTTTTGATAAGCTGTGGAATGGTGTGACTAGAGAGAAGATCCTATTAAGCAAGTTTTCTTAAAACAGGGCGAAAGAGCCATAAATATTCAAAATTAGCATTTTACTGTATACAGACCCTTTCGTCTCTGGGAGGGGTTCTGTATCATTGTGTAGATCTCCGTTTTACAGATGAGAAAATGGTGCTCACACCCTCGTCACTGTGGGCTCCCTTTTCCACGTAGATGACTCTGAACACGGAGATGAAGAAGCTTCTGCACTGGCCAGCCGTAGGCATTTCCTTCCCCCTCCCACGCGATCTTCCTGTAAGCAGGAATAAGGCACCATTGTTACTCAAAGGCCACTCGCTCCTAAGTATGTCCTAAGGACCCCAAGTCTATGTGTGTTTTGCTGTGGTACAATACTGGGAAATGTCAAGTATTCGGGATTGCCCACTGAAGAGTTTTTATTTTGGTATAAGAAAAGGACTTTTAAATTTTAAAGTGAAAAATTTGGATTTGGAAGAAACAATGTAAAAGTTGGTAATAATGAAGACTTTGTTTGCTAGGCGCTCCAGCCCAGTGACTAAGGGCCCAGCTGTTCTTGGAGCAGAGCTGTGGTCGGCACGTTAGCAGGGAACAGAAGTGAGAGGGCGCTGGAGACCAGGGGGTGGGTTGCAGGGGACCAGGTAAATATGCAACATCCGACCAGAAGGGTGTTTAACTATGGCTTGAATGTCTACCAGGGCGTTTCAGAGAACCTCAGGAGATGTGGCTTCAAGGTGACCACGCTTATCTTCCTGAGAGTAAATGGTCAGTCGTGTCCTGACTCAGGAGGCAGAGTATTTTGGATAATTACCTCTCCATAATAATTTTCCTCGCCATAGACTCCTTTAAATATCATCTAAGAGGAGCACCTTTCAGAAAGACTAGCACTCTGGGGGTATTGTTCCTTCAATGGCACAAGGTGTGCAGAATAAGCCAGGAGGCCTCCGATCTCCTGTTTAGCAAATTTTTCTGGGTTAAGACTGTTCTTCCAAGTTTGCTTTCCTGGGGCTTGTGGGCTTCTGCTGCAAATGGCACTGTAGTGTTTGGGAGGGGGGCTGGGTGGGGAGCTCCAGAGCCCCTCTCCCGTTATCAGGTCGATACACATACCTGGTAATACAATGCCAATCCGTAGCTAAAAATAGCATCCCTTTGTTGTGATCTCCCAGAACAAAGGGAAGGGATGCACAGATCAGACCCACTTCATCTGTGCCTCCTGCCCTCTCCTTCCCAGCATTCCTAAGTCAGTTTGTCTTCTCTCTCAAATGGATTTTTCATTTAAAAACGGGGGAGAAGGGAAACTGGATACTGTTGAGGCCTATGTAGTTACAAGAATTCTCTTGAAATAATAGGTGCTGGAAATCTCAGTGTCAGCATTGCGTGTCCCCCAGACTGCACTGAACAGGAACGCACTACAGTGTCCAAGTGTAGGGGCCTCCTCTCCCAGGTCTGTTGCGGGAGTCCAGCATTTTTTTTAAGATGAGTGTTCTTCAGAGATATACAAGACGTTATGCTTTTAAAAATCCCTTAGCCCTAGTTCAACTTTATATTCCTTGATCAGTCTTGGGTTTTCATTCTGACTTTTGCTACCGTTTATTGCCCTGGATTAAGCCCCGGAACACAAGGTTTCATTTCTTTGTCTGGCTCTACTTCCCTTCGCCTTGCCCACTAACTGGCTAGATGTACAGAGGGGCGGGCACAGAGTATTGGTTGTATTTTGGGTGACGGTAGGGGTGGCAAGTTGGATCATGGAGGGACATAGAGTATTAATTAGACAGAAAGTGCTGTCTGTGCCTTATCTGCATAAAGAAAGATAAAGCCCATGTAAATAATATGTGTGTTTCCCATAATGAATGTACCCTTTCTCTCCATTTCTGTATAGTATTAGAAATTGCGTTTTTATTATAGGAGACATTGGAGGCATGCCAACAAGTTTTTCTTTTAACTTGATATTTTGGGCTCTGATCTTTGTTAGAATTACAATGGCCGGGATCTCGTACAGTCAGAGGTCATTTCTATAGCTCCTTCCCCTTCCCATCATTTCTGGGGAATGTTTGTTTTCAAAACAAAGAATTGGGTTAAAGCTTAGGTATCATATATCAGAACATATTTCAAGCCGAAATTAAGAACACTCAAACCTTCCTTTTAAAGGTCAGATATTATTTATTATTATTATAAAAATGATCTGTGATTTATGAATTTAACTTCTCATAAACCTTCTTTGTAACAGAATATGCAGTCAGAGGCTTAACATTACATTGTTTTCTTTTGACAACGTATCCACGAGACCACTGCAGCTGTTCCTTTACTCACAATAGCAGATTAATTAACACAATCATATGCTGTTGGCTCTTACTCAATGAGTGGGTCTGCAGCGGGATAGATAGGTAAATCCTTTAAATGCGGTGGAGATAAAGCATATACTATGGTAGTTTCGTTAACTAGCCAGTTTTGCTTCTGACTAGCCAGCCCTGTCAGGACTGGTTCACGGACCACAGACGCGGTGAGCTTGAATTTCAGAGTCAGCCACACCTATTTCAGCGCCATAATGCCCAACATTTGCAAGGCACAAATATGTAAAAGCAGAAGACCTCTCAGAAATCAGCAGCTTTGGTTAAAATAGCAGTCAGTCTGCCGCCAGCTTTTTGAGTCTGCAGTATTTTTTTAAAGTTCAATCATTGCTTTCCTTAAATATCTCCCTTGCTATTACTCACTTTTTTCTTTTTTCTTTTTTTTAATTTTTTTTTTTTTTTTTTTGCCCATCCCTCAGTGCAAATAGTTCTGGGCAGCCGTCACGACTTTGGTTTCTAAGTACCAGAAGATTTTTCTCTTCTGTATATGTACTAATGAAAATGTGTGTAACTAAACCTCCCCTCCCTGCCCAGTTACCAGCCATGAGTAAGTATTTATTGGCAACTTTAGCTGACATTTTAGTCAACGTCAGACCTTTGTTAGAGAAAATGTAAGGTTTTGCTTTAGAAACAGGCATGCCCACGTTAAGAACGAGGTAACCAGGCAGTGGGCTTAACAGAATTTCCTTCAGACTTTTCTCTAATGTCTATTACATATGCAACACTAATTTACTTTTTGTTGTTTTACTTAGCACAGAAACTGAAAATGTGACAAACTTTGCTGGATTAAAAGTCCCATTTTTTTTAGAGACATAAACCAAGAGAAACAAGAAAAACAAATCCATAATTTGGGACCTTTTAGAGCATCCAGGTGGTAGAAATTCAAACTGTCACATCACTGGCTACATTTGCGGTAGGACTGAGTTATTTGAAAGCACCCCTGTCCTTCAGAAATAGATCAGAGTTTGGCCATGTTTGGTCATAGAAGTCTTGGATGCTTTGGGAAGAGCAATGCATTATGGTGGTGAAGTCTCTGAAAGTACTCTTAGTGGTCGTTCCCCAGCACCAGGTCCTGGCTGAGCAGTCCCCCCTCCAGGCTCCATGAAATTCTGGATGCTGTGCATCAGGCAGAAGTGATGTGCTAAGCATCTCTGTTATTGGATGAGCTCAGGTTTCCTGTGATTCTCCTCATACCTGGGGAGTTCGCAGCTCTTCCCAGACCCACAGAGGGAACTGCACAGAACGAAGGCATCAGAGTTGCTCTGACTACCTCCTCATCCTCACTCTTTCTCCCTATTTAGCTTTGTTGCTAAAATAAAAAACTCTTAAAAAAAAAAAAGGTCTGGTACACTTGGATAATTAGTTGTATATGGAAGCATTGTTTAGAAAAATCTGAATATTTGATTCTGAATTGAGGACAGAATTGGCTTGGAAATCTGCACAGACAGAGGGCAGACAGAGAAGCAGGGACGACTGGTAGAGCCCTGGGAGGAGCAGTTATGACTGTACCATTAAAGCTAAATGTCAGTGTCCCAACAAATGCACAGTTTGTACCATGGGGCAGCTGTTGTCCCCGGGCGCACTGGACTCCTTGCAAAGTCACAGGCCTCTTTCTCTGCCTTGAAGTTTCATGTGGTGCTTTCTAGTTTTCAAGTTGTATTTTGAAGGCTTCTGGGCAAGACTGGAATGCATCTGCTGTCTGGAGAGTGTGGCAATTGACCTGGTGGCTTCTAAGGTGCAGGCAGTGGTGATGCTTCTGACTCATCCCATGCAGACTCTGGGCTCAGTTTCTAGGAGTAGGATGGCTCCAACTGCCTCTCCATCCTTTCTTCCTTCCATCCTTCCATCTAACCCACAGCACAAGAGCAGGCGTAGCCCAAAGGAAGTCCTAGAGCCTTTTTAAGGATCTTCTTTCAGAGCTCAAAGAGACCCTTCAACAATACCCCGCCAAACATGTGGGAATGGGTTTTATGGATGTTTCCTGTGATTACACATTATGGCCAAAAACTGTTCAGCAGGTGAGATTGTGAGTTAGGTCAAAATCCAGAAGACGTTGGTCCTGACTCAGGTTTTTTTTTTTTTTTTTTGGTAGTATTTGGGGCACTGGTTAAACTATGAAAATTCTTTGTACTTCCTGTGTTACTTAATTGAGCTTACTCTTTGCCATGCTTCCTCATAGAAGGAGGTAAGAATCAAGTGAGATCTCGGCTATATCGTGTAGGTAATGTTGTGTGAGATGCAGAGTGAAGACTTTCTGGCAGTTCAAAGAAGGTAACGAGCTCCAGGAAGAAGAGGAAGTTTTGTCTGCTTGCTGCGTTCCCTATGGTACTTAGCATTCAGTAACGTTTGTTGGATAAATGAATGAGCAGACAGTGGTAGGATCCTGTGCTGTACTAGGAAATGAGGATGGGGAAGGGGTCTGGAAGGAAACTAAGCTAGTCTCTGAACAAACAAATAGGTGCACTGATGTATCCAGTGGAGAGAGAGGCAGTTGTTTATAAAATCATAGAATCATGATGGGGAGATGAAATGCAAATACCTTCCTCCACAGGTGGGGCAGAAGGGACCTGCCCGAGGTTGCAGAGCCAAGAGGAAGTTGGGACCAGCTTCCTGACTCCGTCTAAGACCAGGGTGCTTTTCATGGGGGGGCCTCTGATCGACTAAAATCCTCTTGGCTCCGAGGGTCCAGTCAGGGTGGGAGGCAGTTCACTGTTGAGGCAGTGGGTGGGGTCATAGTAAGGAAGGAAGCGTGTGTGCTCATGGAAGCAAGACATGAAGCAGAAGAAGTTACAGCCAGAGACTCCCGTTGAGGTGGGGCACAGGGGGGCCCACCTGTGTCGGTGATGGTTTCAGCAATGGGTAGTGAGCCTTATCTTTGGAAGGGAAGACAAAAGCATCAGGAATTGCAGTAATAATTTTGTTATTATTGACTAACCACAGCTTCCTTAATGATGCAAGATACTGTCAGCGCCTGGCACATAGTAGGGACTCAATAAACATTTGGTGGATGAACTTATGGAGGGCAGGAATGTGCACTTTCCTGAGGCTTCTTGGGATCTAGTTTCCAGGGGTAGGGAGAACCTGGGGCTTGGATCACCTTTCCTGCAGTTTCTCCTGTTCCTTGCCCCATACTCTGCACCCATGTGAAGGGCCCTGGGCCATCCTGGGAATATCTTAGCCCCTTTACACCCTCTGTTCCCCCTCTCTCTCGAATGTCCTCTGCCTTCCTGACTTGTTAAACTTCTACCCATCTTCTAAGGCTCAGCTGGATTGCCACCTCTTCCGTGAAGCTCTCCCTCATTGCCCCATTCCCCACCAGCCTACACGTCATTCCTAGGAATGCCCATGGTTCTTCACAAACATCTCTTTAGGCTCTTAGTGTTTCCTCCTTGAGGTGGGGAAGGGGGACGTCTAATGGTCCATATACTGGGCAATAAGCTGCGGTTTGATTAATACCAGCACAGGGAGCTGCACAGAATGGATGTGAGTGAAGCATTCGTTGACTGAATGAACAAAGCCCTCACTGCATTGCTCTGGGAACTGCAGGTGTGGGGAAGGCAGCAGGGGCAGTTAGGGGGTCGTAAACAACATTTGGGAGGCAAAAGAGTAGAGATGGGAGCTCAGAGGACACAGTTCTGGGCCCTCTGAATGTGCTAGGCGCTCAAGGTCTCTGTGGAGACCCGTGGCAGAGACTGTCCCAGGCTGGCCCCAGAGCAGGTGCCTTCCTTATGGGTGTGCCAGACCACCATGGGAGTGGGGAGCGGTCCTGCCATTATTCTGCGTAACATGATGCTGGTGGGGCCTCCTTCCATATTAGGGTGTGGGTGAGTGTGTTCTGCCCCAAAAGGCACAGCCTCAGCCCCAGAGCAATGAGCCAGGGGCCCTCTGGGGGGAACTCGGCTCAGAGGCTTAAATGCCCTTTCTAAGGCGGGGGATTATTGGTCAAATAGGTAGACATAGTGGCAATCCTCCCCCTCCCATCTCTCTCCTTAAATGCCAGGGAAGGAGCGTCTGCAGGTGCTGACGCACAGGCACTGAGAGACACTGGCAGCCCCCATGCCCATCGGCTGTGGATGTGCCCCCGGGTGTGTGTATTTAAGAGGCACCATGAATGGCTTGAGTCATCGATGATGCTCTTGAATGGCAAATTGGTCAGAGTTCCACAATGGTAATGATCACTCTGCCGGTGACCTTTCTAGTACATTTACATTTTATCACAACATGCATAAGCCACCCATAGGCTTCCCATTGGCTGGGTCATTCCTTATGCACAATAACCCAGCAGGCAGGGGACGCATCCCGCATGGATGAGAGAGGGGCAGCTTCTGACACATCTCGCTCTATTGTCACATGGTAATCTTTATCACCAAAGGAGACTTTTGAATTAAGCCCACGTTTTTTTCCTTTTTTAAAAAATGTGAAGGCACTCAAATGTGACTTTGCATCCCTCATTTTCACAGAGCCATAGATGAAGCCCTGGGCTCAGTGCCCTCCTGCCCTGTGCCTTGTGTGGGGCTTGATTTGGGTGGCCTGAAACAGGAAAGCAAGAGGGTGCTCCGGGACAGGCCACAGGACGCTGAGTTAGGCGGGGCCGTTGTATTTTAAGAGACTGCTTTCCAAAAGGAAGCCACTTCAGTGCTGCGTGTGTGTGTGTGTGTGTGTGTGTGTGTGTGTGTGTGTGTGTGTGTGCATTTCCATGTTTGTCATGCAGAAACTCGACACAGGAGATCTAAGCAGGGGTCAGAGTCCATGGACACCCCCAGAAGCCTCACTTACTGAATTTTCAGCTGTGTCCCCATCAGCTGTATGTAGTCCATTTGTTGTGTGCCCCCGTTTCTCATTTCCTTGTGCATTTTGAATGACAGAAGAAATTGCATTCCTCTTCGGCTTATAGGAAAACATTAACTGCTGAGGAGAAAGATGAAAGAATAAGAAATAGGAGGGTGAGTGGCTGCCACGTCCCGTGGTCTGGGTCCTTTGGATGAGGTGGGTGCTGGGCTCCCATGTCACAGAGGGAGGTTCAGAGTGGTCAGGTCCCACAGTTAGACCCCCAGGTCCGCTGCTGCCGGCTGCGGGGCACTCTGCTTGCTGGGCGTGCGAGCGGAGAGCCGGCCACTCGGGTTCCAGCCTGCTCCATCCTGTTCAGCTGAGTCGTCATTGCTGCTTTCATTGGCGCCTTTAGGTTACAGTGCCAAGAATAAAAATAAGCCTGGCTATTTTCACTCATATTTGGTACTTCTTTTTTCTTCTTCTTCTTTTTTTTCTTGAATGCTGTTGAAACAGAATTCTAATTTTTACTTAAAATGTGTAATCTTAATAAATTGCTACATTATTGCATGTTGCTTGATGTATTTAAAGACCACCTCTTTTCCCAGAAGAGCTCATCTCCAATTATATAATCACAATCAATAGAAAAACATGTTTCTATATACAGTATCTGTGCATTTTTTGAGGGCCTGTCTATTCATATAAAAGACACATAGCTCTGTGTAAGTACGTGTATATATGTGTGGACTGCTAGAAAGTCACAGTGTTTTAATAAGATGGCTTTATATCTTGTCTTCACACATCCAGATCTTAGACTTTACATCAAACTTACTTACACATGATGTGCCTTACACATTTTTAAAGTTTCGTGTGATTATCTTAATTTTGCAAAGCAGTCATTTGACTTCTCCAGATATTTGTCCTCTGTTAGCTCTCCTTGACTTCAAGCCTGAGAGGACAAAGGTCTGTGAAGACTCAAATTCTTCTTGGCCTTGGATAACGCACACCCAGCAAGAGCTTGGTGGAGGTCTGTGCCCAGGAGCTGCAGTGGGCAGGAATGAAGGAAGGGTGGTGGGCAGAGTGAAGATGAGGTGAAGCATCCCTCCTGTGGCTGACCACAGATGTACCCATGGGTCCAAGGGTGCAGACCCCCTCACCGTGGGTCTTCAGAATCCAATGCCAAGGTGGGATTCCTTCTGGAAGTACTCCCAAGCCCACCTTTTGGGGCCAGCTGATTGTACCCAAGCAACTAATGTCATGGACCAAATGTTTGGGTCCTCTCAGGTTTCATATGTTGCAGTCTAATCTCCAGTATGATGGTATTTGGAGGTGGGGCCTTTGGGAGGTAATTAGGTTGTGAGGGTGGCATCCTCATGAATGGGATTAGTGCCCTTTTAAGAAGCCAGAAAGCTAGTTTTCTCCTTTTCCACCACTTGAAGATACAAGAAGGCAGCCCTCTGCAAGCCAAGAAGTAGGCTCTCACCAGAACCTGACTGTGCTGGCACCCTGATCTTGGACTTCCAGGCTTCAGAACTGTGAGAAATAAATTTCTGTTGCTGATAAGCCACCCAGTTTATGGTATTTTGTTACCATATGGTATGGTATTTTGTTATAGCAGCCTCAGCTAAGACAACTCTACAGAGTTCCATAGATTATTTAAGATCATTTCCCTTGGTATAGATGTTTTCTTGGGGTGAACTCAAATTCCAGTTAATATAACAGCCTCAGGAAAGGCTGCTCCTTGTAGGCCTGGTAATGGCTCTAACGACACAAGTCTTCCCCTGCTCTGAGAATCTCAGCAAGATACAGAAACAGTGGGATGGGTCTCAGAGGGATGGCACGGGCCTTGGATTCTGATCCCAGCAGTGCCACCACCTTACTGTGGGCCTTTCTCACTCAGACCCTTGGTTTTTCCACCTGCACAATGGGAGTGTTCCCAGCTGTGCTCTGAGCTCCCCTGGCTTTGAACTTTAGTGCCCCTCCTCTTGGTGCTTTGGGCTCTACTCAGGATGTGTCACCAAAGGTTCAGCCTTTCGCCCTGGGTTACGTCTCAGATGCAAGAAGTGGGTATTAGGGGCAGATTATTTACTTTATGAAAAGTTTCCCACCCTCCCTCATACCTTACTCAAGGGATTATCCATTGACTACTAATAACAACAAGAGCCACTATTCATATTTTCTGAAAGCTTAATACGTGCCGGATACCGTGCCAAGCCCTATGGGTGTTTTGTCTCATGTGCTCCACAAAGCTTCCCTAAGTGGTAAGTATCACTGTTGTCACTCCCAGTTCATGGGAAAGGAAGCTGAGGCTTCAAGAAGTTAAAAGTTAAAAGCTAATGGCAGCCACTTGCTTCAACCTGGGATTATCTGACATCAGGCTCTTAACCGGTGCGTACACTGCACAGAGCTTCATAGTGTTTGCTCCTGGGTCCCTCCTTCCTGTCTTTGCTGGCACTGTGGGTTGCATTTCACTTTTCTATGTGTTGGTTTACCCTGTCATACTTAAACCCTTCTCATGAACCTGGACCCTGTCTCCTCTATCCTCTGAGAAATCAGGAGCTCATTTTATAAAAGTAAAGTGTTTGAAGAGCCTACTTCTTGAGGACCAGTCAATACTGAGGATAACGTATCCCTAAAACAGTTGTGTAAGTCAGTGGGAAAATAAAATTTGATTCACAATAATTCTGTGTCTTGTGCAGACCTTCTGAGGATCCCCCCCAGTGGCATTTTATTTGGTTTCAGATCCTTCAGGGAAGTCATTTGTGCACTGGGATCACAGAGGTGTGGGTCCAGGGGAGATACCTTGAGACTGCTGAGGGCTTTAGGGAAAGTGAAGTCTAGAAGGGTTGAATTTATTCAGTAACTAGACAATAATATTTCAGCTCCAGTTGACATCTCCAGATCTTTGCTTGAAGGACCCACCTGGCCAAATGCCTTGGGTGTTATATACGCTGCAGGGAGAAGAGAGCCACTTCCCTTGAGCCATACGCAGGTGAAGGTTGGCTAGTTTCAGTGGGAGGCTAAATGAGAAGAGGCTGCAAGTTAAATTCCAACACAGTGAGCCAGCTCCTGGTGGCGGGTGGGTCTGCATCCTCTGGACAAGGGCGGGGCCGGTGCGAATGCAGGTGGGAAGCGTTTTCTTTAGCTAGCACCAGGGAGAGTGGAGTAGATACCCTTAAACTTGGGGTAAGGATGGTCAAGGGTTGAGGTCCCCCATGGGAGATGGTGCGTGGTAAGAGAGATCAAACTGTGAACAGCCAGGCCAAGTCCACCGAAGGGGGAGACAACCTTCTCTGGAGAGCAGCCAGGAGGTCTCATGGGAGAGATTCTTCGTCACATCATAGCTGACAAGGACCCAGGTCTTCTCAAGATATTTTATGTTGGGCTTCCCTGGTGGCGCAGTGGTTGAGAGTCCGCCTGCCGATGCAGGGGACACGGGTTTGTGCCCCGGTCCGGGAGGATCCCACATGCCACAAAGCGGCTGGGCCCGTGAGCCATGGCCGCTGAGCCTGTGCTCCACGACGGGAGAGGCCACAACAGTCAGAGACCCGCGTACCGAAAAAAAGAAAAGATATTTTATGTTCTTAGGAGAAAGGACAGGATGTGAAATGTACCTATGGCGGCTAAAGCAGACGGAGAGGGTGTAGGCTGAACAGCAGAATTCTGTATCTATGGGTATCATGCAGCAAAGGAGTAAGAGGCATTGGTGTAAAATCCCTGGGGTGAGTGAATGAGTTTAGGGACGTGGAACACTCTTCTTCTTTTTTTTTTTTTTTTTATTAGACTTCTAACTCACTCTTTAGGCCAGGAAGAAAATGTCAGTATTTTTATAATTGTGGAGGAGGGGACACCCTTGCTAATCATAACATCAGAGCCAGAAACTCTAAGAGTAAAGGTTGGCGGATTTTACCACTTCTTCATTGAGCATAGTACTGGCAAAGTATAGTACTCAATAAATATTAGTTGAATGAATTTAACTGCATAAAAATTAAATACTTCTAAGCAGTGTACATGCCCATGCATGCATGGGCACGCACAGACACACATACACAAATATCTCTCAGACCATAACATGCAAAAGATGACATGTGAAAAAATATTTGCTACATATGTGATAGACAAAGGGTTAATATTCCTGGTACAAACCAAAAGCTCTTGCAGATCAATATGGAAAAGACAAATCCTCCAATAGAAAAGTGGTCAAAGGACATGAGCAGGCAATTCAGAGAAGAAGAAATACAAATGGTCAATAATCAAAGAACAGTAAAGGAAATCTTTGCAGCCATTAAATACGTGAGGCTGACCTGTATTTACTGACTTGGAAAGATGCCCACGACATATTGTTGAATGAAAAGTGGGCTACAAAACAGCAGGTAGACTATGATTCCATTTATGGAAAATTATGAGAGTATCTTCATCCACATCCTTTGTGCAAATAATAGAAATGTTTTCAAAGTTGCTTTAGCAAAAAAGGAGAATTTGAGGAATACAGGTGCCCCTCATCACCCCTTTGCCAGGTCGGCGGAGCATGGCCTCACCATGTATGGACTGGGGTCAGGCACCTGTGGGCGTCAGTGGGCAGAGAGATGGCCACTTTCCCATCCTCCACTCCCTGGGCCAAAGGATCCCATACCTCTCGTCTCCCTGTTTTTTGGCTTCTCTTTCTTTCTCTGCAGGCCAACTGGGCAGTGAGATTGAGAATAATTTGTATTAATGTAAAAATATATTTCTGTGTCAGGATTTTTTTTTTTTGGTAATGAACACATATTATTTTTAAATTTAGGAAAAAGCCTATTTTTTAATTTTTAAAGCTAAAAGAAAATCCAGTTAGGAAATTTGACTGATAAGGATATTCTTTAATATTAATTTAATATTCTTTGTGTAGAGGGAGTTCCTACAAATCAATAACGAAGATAATACCCCAACCAAAGGAAAAAAATGCCCACCTAAGAGCCCAGACTCAGTGTTTACTATGTGTCAGGAAGTGAACAAAACATTCTACAAGCATTGCCTTTCCACAGCTTTATAAGGTAGATACTGTCTCTTCCCTCCCTTCCTCTTTTCTTCCAGTGAATATTCACTGAATATCTGAGTTCTGGCAGTTGTGTTCTAGGCTCCACAGTTACAGATGCTGCCTTCACAGAGATTGCATCTCTATTGTTATTTCCACTTTGCCGCTGAGGCTGAGACTTAAAGAAGTCCTAACCAGTGGTCCGTTTCTAACGAGGATGTTACAGAATCCTCAAAGTAGGAAACTGCAGGTCCCAGAAGAAGAAAACAAATGGCCAATAAATGTATGAAAATATTTTAACCTGATTAGCAATCAAAGAAAACAGTTAAAAATAGTTTTCGATTATATATTTAGGCATTTGCTCCTCAGACTGTCAAAAATTTATGAGACTGGTAACAATGAGTATTTGCTGTAGGGTTGGGAGAAATCACTCTCTAGTCTGCCAGTAGGTGTTTATATTTACACAAAGTTTCTAGAGAGTAATTAGGCAAACATGTCAAAGCCCCCCAAATAAATGTCTACTCATTGTCTTAGTAATTCTTCTTTTATGAAATTACTAATATGTATCAGCAAAGATTAAACTATCTATCTATCTATCCATCTTATCTCAGATATCAGATAATCAAAGATGTTTGACCAAGTATATTTATTGCAGCTCAGTTTATAATCGTCAAATTTTGGAAACAATTTAAATGCACTTCAAAAAGGAATTGGCTAAGGAAACTATGATTCTCTTACTATGGAATCCTGTGCAGTTGTTGAAAATGATAGCATAGGTTTGTATTTTTGACTTGCAAAGATATTTATAATATGTTATGAAGTGACAAAAGCAGATTACAAAGCCAACTTGTATAATATGATCTTCTGTGGGATTTTTTTTTTTTGGTAAAAATGAAAATATATTTAAATATGCATTTTTTCGTACAAAATTCTGAAAGGATATAAAACAAAACATTAAGAATGATTGTCTCAGGGTCTAGCACTAAGACTGACATTTTCCTTCCTTACATATATCTTTGGTTTATAACCTTTTGCAATGATCGTGTATTAGTTTTATGGTCGGGTAAAACCAAAGCCAAACAAGGAAGCTACTCCTGTTGTAGGTAAAGGGACCAGAACAAAGCCCGGTGGTGGATAATCCTTGGCCAGCCCTGAGGGCCAGCCCCAAGGGAAGGGCCCACCTCTGCCGCTTTGGTCGGTGGGACTGGGCCCTGCCCCTCCCCTACCTCAGACCAGACGCCTTACAAGGCAGGTCTCTCTCCAGTGGGAACCTCCCCTCACATCAGCACAACTGGGCACAGAGAACTCTGCTAGAGAACCAAACATGAACGTGAACCTGGGGGAGGCGGCCGCGGTGAAGAGTTTGTTGCCTGTGGCCCTGCTACTTAAGTAGTCTCAGAGGTGTTTTTTCAAGAATCAGGATCAAAAGAGACACTCATCATTTGAAGGGAACTAGAGAGGCAACTTCCGGGACATCAAGGCATCAAGCAGGGGAGGGGAAGCGATCTCACTGGCGTGGGAGGGCACAGCTCCTCGGCCAGGCTTCTCTTCCGCTTACAGAGAGCAAACAAGGTAAATATAACACAGTATCTTACAAAACATAAGCATAAAACAAAATGAAATAATGAACGGAAAGCAAATTGACAAATAAAAATAGATGAAAAAATTGAGAACAATTTAAAAGTTGAAATAGGGAAAGTTGAAAAAGATACTATGAAAAATAACAGGATTTAAAATAACTAGTTAGTAAGACGATAGACATTTTTAAAAACAAAATACCCAATAAAGAGGGCCAGAATCTAGAGATTTAAAAGAGGTAAAACTTGACAGAGCTCAAGCTTTAAAGTGTAAAGAACGGTGACAAAGGATTTAAGCAAACATATTTAAAAGGTACTACAAAGAGAAATAAAAGAAAGAGGAAGGTTGAAAGATTAATAGAGAATAAGACAAAGGAGAAACCATCTAAACACCTTAAGTCAGAGGAAGGTAAAATTATACCAAATATGAATACTTAAGGCTAAAGTGTTATGACTATTTTTACCCAGTAGGTGAAAATAACAAGAGAAAAACAGGCAGTAGCCCACGTGTTTAAAGGGGTTGTCTGCTGTATGATCCAGAATAGCTTGCTTTTCCCCTTTTTAGATATTATCACTGCCCCATTTAGCTATCTGGGTAATTTTTGAACGTCTTTATTCATCCATGAGACTGCAAGCTCCACGAGGGCAGGAGCTCTGTCTGTTTTGCTTTCCAGCACCTTCTCAGCCCCTGGAGGGTGAGAAATGGTACATCCTGATTAGATGAGTGAAAGGGTGAAGCCTCTCTCATAGCTTGTCCTCGGGGAAGAGGGCCTACAGCACTGCACCCCAACCTTCTGGACAGGGAAGTGCCCAGCAAAGGGGCCGGCCTTCAGCTCCACCTGCAAACTGAACCCTCCCAGGGCTATAGACCTAGACAAGCCCCAGGTGACTGCTGGCCCCAGAGCCCTTTGCTTGCCGTTCACTGACCACCCAGGGAAGTCAAGGGTGTTAGGTATGGCCCCCAGCCTCCAGAAGCTTGTGGTGAGAAGGTGCACCACACAGAAAGCCACGCTCTGGGCATGGAGTAGCACCCTCGGACTGCAATTGCAGACCCCCGGGTGGCCTGGGAAGCTCTGGAAGGGAGGCCCATCACAGCTGTGGCTGTGAGGATGGGTACCGGGGCCTTTCTTTCCATCACTCTTCTTACCGTCCATGTCTGAGAGTCCAGCAGCCTGGGGTGTGACTGGGAACTGGTAGAAGCACTGGGGCCCCATTCTGCTTGAAGGAAGACTGAGTTCCACGTTAAGTTTGCCCAAGGAAGCTTCATTAGGTATGCCATAGCATGGTGGTAAACCGTGGGCATGAGGCTGCTCTGATTTAATTATACAGGACGTGAGGCTGTGTGAGTCTTTGCAGCCCACAGGAAGGACTAGAGGTGGCTGAGGCAGGCCAGGAGTAGAAGAGAGCACTGGCTCGATGTGGGAGTGGTGTGTGAAAAGCAGTGTCCCCCCCGGCTCTGAAAGGATAAAACGCCCTCGCTGAAAGAGAGAGGGGAGGCTGGCTCGAAGAATCAGCTCCTAT